>NC_133327.1:23380044-23589280 GCF_042186555.1 Aquarana catesbeiana
AATACAAGTCTTCTATTGCATCTGTCTGTGTGAATTATTGCCTTCGCACCATGCTGCCCCCCACCTACACTTGGCAGAAGTCAGCAGGATATGTCCCTTACAGCAGGTGCGGAAGAAGGATTGGGTTCCATCGTGGCTCCACTAGGATTGGCCTTAGCCCTAATACCAAAGTTCAATAGCTCTAACATTCCTCTAGCAGACTGGGAAGAAAGGCTGGAGAGTGACGCAAGCCTGTACCAATTTCCAGCTCGAATAGTGGCGCAGCCAGCTATTAAAGCTTTAGAGGCAGCTGCCTGCCCAGTGGGGATGGGGCTGCCAGTAGAGGAGCAAGCTACTCTGGAACAGACCATGTCACACTTCGAGGGCCTTTTTGGGGAGAAGCTAGCTAAAGTCTGTTATTTTTAAAGAAAAAAAAAAAGAACTGAAACATGTCAATTACCTGCTCTGTGCAGTGGTTTTGCACAGAGCAGCCCCGCAGCCCGGATCTTCCTCTTCTTGGGTCCCTCGACGGGACTTTTGGCCCATCCCCCCTGTTGAGTGCCCCTACAGCAAGCAGCTGGCTATGGGGGCACCCGAGCCCAGCCGAGCCGCTGCTCTGTGTGTCTCATTGGCTCACCGACTTTGATTGACAGCAGTGTGAGCCAATGGTGCCACGCTGTCATCTCAGCCAAATAGTGCAAATGGCACACTTGAAATGAACTCTGGACCTTTTATCTGCTCCTTGTAAATGGGATAATGCGGGAATAACACACACCTGGCCATGGAACAGCTGAGCAGCTAATTGTCCCATTACTTTTGGTCCCTTCAAAAGTGGGAGGCACAAACTGTTGTAATTCCTACACCGTTCACCTGATTTGGATGTAAATACCCTCACATTAAAGCTGAAAGTCTGCAGTTAAAACACATCTTGTTTGTTTCATTTCAAATCCATTGTTTGTGGTGGTGTATAGAGCCAAAAAGATTAGAATTGTGTGGATGTCCCAATATTTATGGACCTGACTGTATCCTGGTGGAAGGCATCACCTGGGTAAGAATTCAAATTGAGGACCAGGTGGTAGTGCGTGTCGGAGTAGTCGTGACCCGCAGCCCAGTTAACCCCGCAGTGCCCATGGTGCTAGGCATGAATGTTTTGAGAACCTGAACTTACCTCTCCTGCTAGCTAAATATGAGCATTCAGGTCCGTGGCTGAGAAGTACTTTAGGCTTTTAAAGCCCAACACAGAGCAACTAAGAGGCAACCGGAGCAGGTGAGGGTGGTACGCACATCCCCAAAACAAAAGTTAATCTTGGCACCCCTACAAGAGGTAGTCTGGTCCCTCCCAGTGGGCCCACAGAAAACTACTGGGAGCAACAGTGGCCTAATGAGCCATGATAGAGTACGGTTCGTGTCATTTGTAGTAGTGGGAATGTGCACACAATCGTGTTCAGAGCCAGGTAGTTAGTGTTCAGATTGTGAGACACTTTGTGTTACTTGGAGATAAACATTCGCACTTTCCCGGCATTATACAAGAGAGCTATGATTGTGCTTATTAGCGCATGGAATTATTTGCTTATAGGAGAAGCTTATAAATTCCACCACAGAATTGGCGGGCCAGAAAGGAAGCCAAAAGATCTTCCTAATTCAGCGGACCTCGAGTGGGAAAAGACATCCAGAACCAGAACTAGCAAAACGCAGGCCCATGGTAAGAAAACCATACTAAGTTTTTTTGAACATTTTTGCTGTTCTGTGTTCAGGATCTTGATTCTCAGTTCGCTGTATGGGGCAAGTTCTGCTAGGCAAAGAACCTTTTGTTTTTTTGTCGCTTTCTATATAATGGCGGGACTTTAGTTGTAGGTTACTGTATCTTTTTTTCATTATAAGTAGGTCTATTAATTGGGGGAGTACCTATATTTAAATCCTCTATAGGTCCCATTTAATACAAACCTAAATGGTATGCTGTGAATGACTGAGCAGGCGGATAAGTAACTATATGTTGTGTAATAAGTTTGTGATGTATATGAGAAATAATCACAATTCATACATTTCTATTACCTATGTATGGGACCAACAAGTAGATTGTTTAACTGACTCAAGACACAGATGGTTTGGTAGACTTTGATGGTCGTTTAGAAAAGGTTTGGTTTGAAAATGGCTGCTGCATATTCAAGCGGCCATGTGGCCGAGGGCGGCCATGCATTTCTGGGCTGGCCAATAGCATCAGTGATAGCATGGGGGGTTTCTTTTGTTTTCATATGAAAAGATAAAGTATGCAAGCAGCATTGTCTTGGTCCTGTGTATCTGTTGACCGTCCAGTTTTCAGAGTGAAGTATTGTCTGTATTTGGGAACAAGAGTGTATGTTTGAGCCGTGTTATTTTGTGTTTTATGTAACTTTGGGATTTTTAAATGTGTTGTTTGGTTGGATAGCCTGTGTTTTAGGCCTCCTATGGGCCCTAGTAGATGTAGCCTAAAGTGTTTGTCTATGATTAAGTGTTTATTTGGTGTCTCAATTGTGTAGTCAGTTTTTGTGGGGAGAAATGTTGGTTTTCTAGTTAAGACATTTTGGTTCATGCTGGTTTTGGCAGGATCACCAACTGCATGTCATGTGTTAATGCCACCATTTTGTCGTGGTCCGATTGTCATCGGCCATTTTGTTGTAGTCCATATTTCATCACCATGTGGTCGTGGTCCGATTTTCGATTGTTGCAACTGCCATTTTGTTTCTGCTGAGTTTTGGTCCTAGTGCAATTGTTCTGCTTTTGGGCCAGGTTTCGGCGTTTAGTGAGGTTGAGTCATGTTTTTGCAGGAGTTTCAGTGGTCTGACTGCCCAGGGGATATGGGAGTCGAATGGGATTCTTTCCCATTTGCAATATGGGGGTTTATTCCACTCTTTCCTGGACAAAAGGTTTTTAGACATGTTGAAGTTTCCTATATGATTTTATAAAGTCCAGAGGGGGTAGCCATAGCTATTCCAGGCTTCCCCTCCCCCCTCACCCTTCCTGTCCATTGATATGTAAATAAACCAGTTAGATGGGTTTTTAGAGAATCAGCAGAGAACAGGAAGTTCTTTGCAGGATGTGATGTATGCAACAGGAAGTTCTTTGCAGAATGTGATGTACAAACTGGAAGTTGGTGGGCGGGGCTTGGGGTATTTTGAAACAAGCATGTGGACAAGGGACTTGTGTTTGGAAGGATGATGGAAATCACTTTGGTTTTTAGGTTTTATTCCAGTTGTTTTACGAAGTTTTATACTGTAATACAGTTTTGGGTAGAGAGTAAACGGGAGGCATCCATGTTATTTTTGTAATATCTAGGTACAGAGAGAAGCCACATTGTTCTGTAGAGAAAGCAGGTGTAAGTGTGCTGTGCAGTTTAGTCTGGCGATGCAGTGTACGTTCGTACAGGCGATGCAGTGTACGTTCATACAGCGAATACGCTTGTGTATGCATACACTGTGAGGGGGTAGAGGCATAATTCGGGGGGGTGATCTGAGGTTGTTGACTAATCGCTTGGCATAGGTAATAGTTGGTTATTATGGGTATTGCAGTGTAAAAGAGTGGTACTCTGTAGTTCTGTGACAAAAGTGTTGGGAAAACAAGCCATAGAGTTAAATAACGCCTCGGTTAGGGTTTCTAGTTGGGGGACTGGACCAGATATAGTGGTTGTAGTCTGTCAATACACTGTAGAAGAAGGCACCGGGCAGTGCTCTCCTAAATGGGTGCAAGGGTTTCCCTGGACGCAGGGGTAAGACGATAACCCGATTCGAATCGCCATGGGCAATGGGCAGTCTGTGCAAGGGAAGGAATGCGAGGTTTCCCACAGTCAGACGGCTGCACAGTACATGAAGTCTAGTTTTGGGCAAAAGCCATTAAACCCCTTAAGGAATGGCATGGGTGGTCCAAGGATAATACTTGGGGTATCCCTCTGGAAGGGACATTTGACGCCTGCAGGTGGGAGAAATTCATAACTTAGTTTAAACCCAGGCTCTGGGCAGGGAAGACCTTAGATGTAGCTCAGCTGTGGCTTCAGAAATCTGTAATGATGGATGTGTAGTACAAGTTTGTGTGGTTAAAATTCACCTACCTGTTTTTCAACTTTGTGTGGCTGGCCCATGCACGGTTTGGAGCTGCTCTTGTGTTTTTCCCATTGTATTATTTGTTTTTATTTTTGTTTTGGAAACTATGAAATATCTCCCTCACATTTGTATCTAAATGTTTGTCTCATGTTTTAGTCTTTTAATTGTTTGTATGTAGCAATATGTTAGAACCCACCGCGGCGGCCCTCCTACGCGTTGCGGCCGTTGTATTTTTGTAGGAACGTGAAACTTATGCTATGTACACAAGATTGGACATTCCGACAACAAAACCGTGGATTTTTTTTTCCGACAGATGTTGGCTCAAACTTGTCTTGCATACACATGGTCACACAAATGTCGGAAATTCTGATTGGCAAGAACGCGCTGACGTAGATGTACGACGGGACTAGAAAAAGGAAGTTCAATACCAAGTGCGCCACCCTTTGGGCTCCTTCTGCTAATCTCGTGTTAGTAGAAGTTTGGTGAGAGATTATTTGCGCTTTTCAGTTCATTACTGCTCTTCAGTTTGTACTTGTGGGTTCGTATCTGCTTTTCAGTGCGTGTTGTCAGTTCGTATCTGTTTTTCAGTGCATTTTTGTCTGCTCGTTTCTGATTTTCAGATCGTTCTGATCAGGTTCTTTCTGATTTTCAGTGCGTTCTGTTAGTTCATTTTGACCAGCCGACAATTTTCTAGCTATGTTGCGGGTACGTACTCATCGTAGAGTTCATGCTGTGCAGGGGCTTGGTGTTGGGGTTCTTACTTTGACCCAAGCCCAGTCCATAAACAGGGCGAGGAGGAGTTCATGGACGAAGAATTGGTTGCTCCAGCGTGACCAATTCTCTCACATGCCTTTGTTGCAGGAGATCCGTGAGAATAATCCTGATGATTTCAGGGATTATCTCCCGATTACGGACCCCGTTTTTCACTATCTGTTGGCTTTGCTGTCCCCTTATATTATCAAGCAGGACACCTACATGTGGCAAGCAATCACTCCTGAGCAGAGGCTCATCACCACCTTGCGGTACTTGGTGATGGGGAGAAGTCTGCAGGACATCAAGTTCTCGACAGGCATCTTCACCCAGGCTCTGGGGATCATTATTCCAGAGACCTGTTCTGCCATCATTCAGGTCCTGCAGAAGGACTATATTAAGGCAAGTATTATCCTTTAACATCACATGTATTTAATGTTTGCTAATGCATTGTATTTCTTTCATCGTTCCTTAATTATCATGATTGTAATATGTTGTGAATATCCCCTTTGTCCTCATGCATGCTGAAAGCTTTCAAAGTTCCTTTTTTGTCCTTCATGCATATTTGCCTTCACTAACCTCCCCAGCATGCTATCCTGGACACACCTAGCCTAGTCACTTAACAATGTATTTTGTCAGCTCCATTGTAGTGCTTTACCCTAAACACCCCCTAAACAGGGCAGTCTTTAATATTAATTGGACACTGGGCAAACATTTTCTTGGGCCCTTCCCCCAATCAATTTTGTTCTCCAGCTGCTCTGAGACATACAATAAATAGCAGCTAGACTTAAAATCAGTTTACAGATCAGGCAGCGATTGCGATTTGTTGCCAGAGGTTACAGCATACCATTACCACTTACTGGTTGCTAGAGGTTACAGCACACATTACAGCTCACTGATTAGTTGCTAGATGTTACAGCACATGATTTCTGCTTGTTGATTGGTTGCTAGAATTTACTGTACAGTAATACTGCTCACTGATTGGTTGCTAGAGGTTACAGCACATCATCTCCTCACTGCAGGGGGGCAGGATATACATATGAATGCCGTCTTTATTTACATATCTATGCCGCAGTATGCAGCTATTTACATATGAATGCTGCCGCTATTTACACATGAATGCCTGTTATTTACATGTAAACACAGGGTCTGCAGGTGAGTCACCTGTACACAACAATAGGGCAGAGCTGGGCAGCATTAGTAGCAGCACTTCACACTGAGATATTGGGACACAGCAAGGGACTAAAACTTCAAGGGACAAGGGAATTTAAACTGGGATAGTTGGCAAGTATGAGGCAGCTGCTTTTGGGCCCCACAACAATGACAGGGCCCAGGGCAGCTGCCCCTTTTGCCCTGCCTTAAAGACGGCCCTGCCCCTAAAATATGTACAAATGTGATTTTTGTCCTTAAATTCAGGCAGAGTGCAAGAGGCTTTTTTTTGGGGGGGGGGACTCATTTGGAACCCTCCCCCCCAACCGCTAAGTCAGCTGATACCAATCCTCTATCTGCTGACTTTGCCAAACCCATACACACTATAACTACCTCTTTTGTGTTCATGTTTATGGATGAATTCACCAAAGCATGTAGTGCAAGGTCCTGCCTGAATACTTTCAAATGGTACTGTTTAAAGTTTTGTTTTCCGATTATGTTGATAGGCAATTGCAGAATGTAAAAATGTGCTTCAATTTGTACAGTGTGTATACATATTTTTGGATTATGACACTTCTTACCTGTCCAGTGGGCTGCCAATAGTGTAAGGAGGGGCTGGCCAAAGTAACACACATTATTTATGCATTCAGCTCTCAATGAAGTGGAGAGGGTTACCTGTCCAAAACATCCCCCCCACCATAACATTTTTACAATGGGCCATCAGAGGGGGTGAGTCTGATAAGTGGACCCTTTACTTAAAAGGGCTGGCAGTGCGATTTTGGTCGTTTTGGACCATTTTCAGGCTAAACGGGCTGGCAGTGCGATTTTGGTCGTTTTGGACCATTTTCAGGCTAAACGGGCTGGCAGTGCGGTTTTGGTGATTTTGGACCATTTTTGGGCTAAACGGGCTGGCAGTGGGATTTTGGTCATTTTGAACCATTTTCGGGCTAAAAGGGACAGCAGTGCGATTTTGGTCATTTTGAACCATTTTTGGGCTAAAAGGGCTGGCAGTGCGATTTTGGACCATTTTCAGGCTAAAAGGGCCGGCAGTGCGATTTGGGTCATTTTGAACCATATTTGGGCTAAAAGGGCCAGGGGTGCAATTTTGGACCATTTTTAAGCTAAACGGGCCAGTAGTGCGATTTTGGTCATTTTGAACCATTTTCAGGCTAAAAGGGCTAGGGGTACGATTTTGGTCATTTTGAACCATTTTCAGGCTAAAAGGGCCAGGGGTGCGATTTTTGGTGATTTTGGACCCTCTTTTGGGCTAAAAGGGTCGGGGGTGCGATTTTGATCATTTTGGACCATTTTCAAGATAAAGGGGCTGGGGGTGTGATTTTGGACCATTTTAGAGTTAAAATGGCCATGGGTTCGGTTTTTGGTGATTTTGGACCGCTTTCAGGCTAAAAGGGCCGGAGGTGCGATTTTGGTCATTTTAGATCACTTTTGGGCTCAAAGGGCCGGGGAAAAACACACTGGAAAGCCATAAAAAAATGACCAAAAATGCACTCCTGGCCCTGGGAGGTTGAAAATGGTCAAAAATGACCAAAAACGCACTCCCAGCCCTGGGATGCTGGAAATGGGCCTCGGGGACCAAAAACGCAATCCTGACCCTGAGAAGCCGAAAATGGTCAAAAATGACCAAAAACACACTGGAAAGCCGTCAAGGATGACCAAAAATGCACTCCCGGCCCTAGGAGGCCAAAAATGGGCCTCGGGGAACAAAAATGCACTCCCAGCCCTTGGAGGCTGAAAATGTTCCAAAATCACCAAAAACGCACCCCCGGTTAGGGATGAGCCCGATGTTTGAGTCGAACTGCCGTTCGACTCGAACATCGGAGGTTCGCCTGTTCACTGAATAGCGAACAATTTGGGGTGTTCATGGCAAATTCGAAAGCCACGGAACACCCTTTAAAAAAGTCTATGGGAGAAATCAAAAGTGCTAATTTTAAAGGCTTATATGCTTGATATTGTCATAAAAAGTGTTTGGGGACCTGGGTCCTGCCCCAGGGGACATGGATCAATGCAAAAAAAAGTTTTAAAAAACGCAGTTTTTTCGGGAGCAGTGATTTTAATAATGCTTAAAGTGAAAAAAATAAAAGTGAAATATTCCTTTAAATTTCGTGCCTGGGGGGTGACTATAGTAAGCCTGTAAAGTGGTGCATCTTTCCCCATGTTTAGAACAGTCCCTGCACAAAATCACATTTCTAAAGGAAAAAAGTCATTTAAAACTACTCGCGGCTATAATGAATTGTTGAGTCTCGGCAATACAGATGAAAGTCATTGAAAAAAACGGCATGGGGGTCCCCCCAAATTCCATACCAGGCCCTTCAGGTCTGGTATGGATTTTAAGGGGAACCCTGCACCAAAATTTGAAAAAAAATGGTGTGGGGTCCCCCCAAAAATCCATACCAGACCCTTATCCGAGCAGGCAACCTGGCAGGCCCCAGGAAAAGAGGAGGGACAAGAGAGCACCTCCCCTCCTGAACCGTACCAGGCCACATGCCCTCAACATGGGGCCATTTTTTTTTTTTTAATTTTGGTTCGGGGTTCCCCTTAATATTCATACCAGACCCAAAGGGCCTGGTATGGATTTTTGGGGGGACCCTCATGCCGTTTTTTTCAATGACTTTCATCTGTATTGCCGAGACTCAACAATTCATTATAGCCGCAAGAAATGTCATTTTGTGCAGGGACTGTTCTAAACACGGGAAAAATGTGCCACTTTACAGGCAGACTATAGACACCCCCCAGGTACGAAATTTAAAGGAATATTTCACTTTTATTGTTTCACTTTAAGCATTATTAAAATCACTGCTGCCCAAAAAACAGACGTTTTTAAAACTTTTTTTTGCATTGATACATGTCCCCTGGGTAGAAAAAAGAAAAACTGTGCTATGATATACAAAATGCACCTTTAGGCAGTGAAATGAATCTAAATAATATAATGG
The DNA here is from genome assembly GCF_042186555.1 of Aquarana catesbeiana. NCBI lineage: Eukaryota > Metazoa > Chordata > Amphibia > Anura > Ranidae > Aquarana > Aquarana catesbeiana. The sequence continues at coordinate 23,388,947 of NC_133327.1, forward strand.
AAGCAGCAATTCTCCTGTGCAAAACCAGTACAGTAACTAGAAATAAAGGAAAATAGAATTGCGCTAAACCTGTGAATTAAACAGGTATAAACCATAAATTAATGAGCGGAACACACCAATTGTGAACTTATACAAAATTTGGTGTGAATCATAAGAAACTAAGTGAACAGATTGTGAGAGAGATAGATAGATATATATATATATATATATATATATACACACACATACATACATATACACACACACACACACACACACACACACACACACACACACACATACATAGTATTACTCAATGTCCAAACAAGACGGAAGTCTATATGTATATAGCTTGAACAAATAACATCCACCCGTGCAAAACTTGTGAATAAAGTCCATCCACAAATGAAACAAATCTTCAAACGTTGATGAAAAAAGACTGTGTTGAGTCCACCACCGCTATAGAAAGAATCACTTCTTACCAGATAACCATGATCCCCCGTTACAGAGGATCAGGGAAAGCATGTAGTGTAAGCACAGCCTGTTTCCAGAGCGCACCGAGCGTGCTTGCTGCTCTTCAGATCGCCTCATTGAAATTCAAGCCCATGGGTAGATACACGTGGCATGTAAGAAACATAAATGCTCCAATAGTGTAAAAACCTTTGGGTTTTATTTAAAAGGTTAAAACAAAGTATCACACTTAAAAACATTGCATCAGTAAAAAGCCTGAAGTCTTGTGTGCCGGCCGGCGCACACTCAGACAAACCCGTCCTGGGTATACGAACAGTAATGCGTGGTGACGTCAGTGATTCTTTCTATAGCGGTGGTGGACTCAACACAGTCTTTTTCATCAACATTTGAAGATTTGTTTCATTTGTGGATGGACTTTATTCATTAAGTTTTGCACGGGTGGATGTTATTTGTTCAAGCTATATACATATAGACTTCCGTCTTGTTTGGACATTGAGTAATACTATTATCTCACGGTTCACATGTTTTGTTATTATATTTTCTTATAGTTACTTTTAAGAAAGTGTGTGTGTGTGTGTGTGTGTGTGTGTGTGTGTGTGTGTGTGTGTGTGTGTGTGTGTGTGTGTGTGTGTGTGTGTGTGTATATATATATATATATATATATATATATATATATATATATATATATATATATATATATATATACACACTGTTCACTTAGTTTTTTTATGGCTCACACCGAATTTTGTATGGATTTCACAATTGGTGTGTTTCATTCATTAATTTATGGTTTATGCCTGATTAATTCACAGGTTTAGCGCAATTCTATTTTCATGTCCCCTGGGGCAGAACCCAGGCCCCCAAACACTTTTTATGACAATAACTTGTATATTAACCCTTAAAATTAGCACTTTTGATTTTTTACGTTCATGTCCCATAGACTTTAACGGTGTTTGCGTGTACAAACTAATTTTTTGCCTGATCGCATGTTCTGCTGCGAACCGAACCAGGGGAGGTGTTCGGCTTATCCCTACTCCCAGCCCTGGGAGGCTGAAAATGGGCCTTGGGGACCAAAAAAGTCAGGATCGAGAAGCAGAAAATGGTCAAAAATAACAAAAACAGCGCACTTCTGACCCTGGGAGGCTGAAAATGGACCATCATTAACCAAAAACACACTCCCGGCCCTAGGAGGCTAAAAAAGGGCCTCGGGGACCAAAAAACGCACTCCCGGCCCTGGGAAGATGAAAATGGGCCTCGGGGGCCAAAAATGCACTCCCGACCCTGGGAAGCCAAAAATTGTCAAAAATGCACTGCAAAGCTGTCAAAAATGACCAAAAACGCACTCCTGGCCCTAAGAGGCCAAAAATTGGCCTCTGGGACCAAAAATGCACTCCCGGCCCTGGGAAGCGGAAAGCGGTCAAAAATGACCAAAAATGCACTCCCGACCCTGAGAAGACAAAATTGGTCAAAAAATGCACTGCAAAGCCGTCAAAAAATGACCAAAAACGCACTCCCGGCCCTAGGAGGCCAAAAATTGGCCTCTAGGACCAAAAACGCACTCCTGGCCCTGGAAAGCCGAAAATGGTCCCAAATGACCATAAACGCACTCCCAGTCCTAGTAGGCTGAAAATGGGACTCGGGGACCAAAAACACAATCCCGGCCCTGGGAAGCCGAAAATGGTGAAAAATGCACTGCAAAGCTGTCAAAAAAGACAAAAAACGCACTCCCGGCCCTAGGAAGCCGAAAATGGTCCCAAATGACCATAAAATGCACTCCCAGTCCTAGGAGGCCAAAAATGGGCCTCGGGGGACCAAAAATGCACTCCCGACCCTGGGAGACTGAAAATGTTCCAAAATCACCAAAAACGCACTCCCAGCCCTAGGAAGCCGAAAATGGGACTTGGAGACCAAACACGCACTCCCGGCCCTAGGAGGCCAAAAAACAACCAAAAACGCACTGGAAAGCCATCAAAAATGACCAAAAATGTGATCCCAGCCCTAGCAGGCCAAAAATGGGCCTCAGGGACCAAAAACTCACTCCCGGCCCTAAGAGGCCAAAAATGGGCCTCGGGGACCAAAAAAGAACTTCCGGCCCTGGGAAGCTGAAAATGGTAAAAAATGACCAAAACTGCACTCCTGGCCCTGGGAGACTGAAAATGGGCCTCGGAGACCAAGAACTAGGGATGAGCTCGATGTTCGACTCGAACATTGGGCGTTCGCCATAGAATGAACATTATAGGGCGTTCGCAGGAAATTCGAGCACCCGCGGAACGCCCCATAATGCACTGCAAGATCGCAGTGCATTGCTGTATGATGATTGGCCAAAGCATACACCTGACCTGCATGCTTTGGCCAATCCCAGCGTCCTCTGCTTAGAGAGCCATAATTGGCCAAATGCAGGGTGCCTTTGGCAAATCATGGCTCAGGAGGACTAAGTCCATGCCCCACACTATATAAGGCTGCCTACACGACAGCCCTGTCTAACGTTGTTGCTGTGGACGGAGAGATAGTGTGAATTAGATTAAGCAGGCGCCAGCTGTCCACTGCATAGGCCCAATCTTTTTTTTTTTTCGGGTGTGTTTCCAGGCACGTCCTCGCCACTGGATCACAGTGGGGTCCTACATTTCTGTATCCTTAGCCTACTCCCTCTGTCCTTGGGGCTCCTGAACTCACATTTATTTTCTGGTGGCCCCCTGCCTTTCTTGCTACTTCCTTTCAACTCAGTTTCCGGATTCTGTAGGGAACCTGATCCTGACACCACTTCTGATAAGGAACCACATTGTCCCTCGCTGGTACCCGTTTTCCCCATCACAATAGGTCTCTTGGGTTTACCAACTCCTTTGCTGTTACCCTTGACCAATAACTGCCCAGAGCTCAACATCCATGTATCACGCTCATTTTCCAAGAAATTATTCATGGTCATATCAAGGCCATTATTTACATTAGTATTCAGTAACACATCACCATTTCTCCAATTACCAATACCGTCCGTTCTTTTCTTGTTCAGGGCTTGTTAGGGCCAGGCCCAAGGAGGGACAGCACACAGGTGAGCAGCTATCCCCTATGAGACCTTCACAAGGCTTCACTTCACCTGTTGTCCAAATCTCTATGGGCAGTTGTCCCAACAACTGACATTGAGCAACGCATGACCCATTGCTAGCAGCAGCAATCTTTGCCAGCTCACACTTTTCTATGTCACAATTTTTGTTCCTTTCTGTACTAGATTTTAGAGCATCTCCTGGTACCTCAACTTGTACCTTTTTGCAGGTGACGGACAGAATCTCTGCTTTTGCCGCATCCATACAGTGGGGACGGAAAGTATTCAGACCCCATTACATTTTTCACTCTGTTTTATTGCAGCCATTTGCTAAAATCATTTTTCATTTTTTTCTGTTTTTCTTTTTTAATAAATCTGCAAAAATGTCAACAAATCTGTGTTTTTCTGTCAATATGGGGTGCTGTGTGTACATTAATGAGGAAAAAAATGAACTTAAATGATTTTAGCAAATGGCTGTAATATAACAAAGAGTGAAACATTTAAGGGGGTCTGAATACTTTGTCCCCACTGTATCTGTCCCTTCCTTCTTTGGAGGTCTAGCGGGGGAGGGAGTATCCGTGGCATTCACTAATCCCTGCTCAGCCGCATCTCAGACTGCACTAGCAGGTATGTCCACCACCGCATCAGGTGGAGAGACCTCTGATGTCTCCAGCAGCTCCCCAGAGCTCCTGCTGTACCCAGAAGCACCCTCACAGAAAACCGGGAGATCACTTGCCACACTATTAGAAAGCACCGTACCAACCAGTTCCACTGGTAATTATTGTTAACTGGCACAGTTTGTACTACCTGGCTCCATCCATTGGTACCACGCAGCACCACCACATCCAACTGTAATGGAGGCACCCATGTTTACAAGGAATGTGCCTTCACCAGTTCAAGCAGTTTCACTAGCATACTTGTCATTTCAATGCACTCCATATCACTATGCAAGACCTTTTTAGGGACCTTTCCCTTATCAGAGACGTGGTGGGGCTCATTCAGTGCAACTTGAGGGGTGGAGACATTTAAGGGGGCCTCCACCTCACTGGGAGTACCCACCACAGCCTGACACTCCTCTGAAACACTGTCAGACGCATGTCTCCCACTCATGCCCTCTAACTCACCAATAAGCCTCTGCAAGTCAACATTCATTACATTGTCACCTTGACACTTGACGTTCAGCGGCTGGGCTGTGGACAACACATCTGCCATACCTGCTGCCTGATCTGGTCCTTCTGACTGGAGGGAAGCAACCCTTGCAGGGACCAATGCACCTTCAACCAACGACCACTCTGCAATCTCCCTGTCTGGTATAGCAGTTGTGTCTACACCCTTGTCGCTTAACATAGCCTTGTCTAGCAATTGTTTGGCCCAACTGTCCCAATCCATTGTGCTTCCATTCTGAGTGCTCTGCAGCACCTCATCACCTGCTCTAGGAGGCACCTGGAATTCTGCAGCGCAAACAGTACCTTTGTCCATTTTATATAAATCACATTTAGACAACCTGGTTTCACTCTTAGATAATGCATCATCCATCAAAGCAGGCTGCAATACACCATTTTGGCCAGCTTGCCCTGGGGGCGCTAACACACTCAGCTGTGTACTTTCAGCTTTGGCTGGCTGACTTAACCCCTTACCAACTGATTTACACATAGTGTGAGTGGACTGCTCCCACACACTCTCACAGCATGGTGCAGACCCAGTCTGTTCAACCAGAGCAATATCGGGGCTGTCCTGGACAATCTCTGGCTCCAACATATGGAGACCCCCAGAGATTTCAATGGACAACACTGTAGCTCTGCTTCTGGTTGCCAAGGAAGACATCCCCCCCTTCCTTATTATTAGTGAACACATCACCAAAATAAGTACACGTACCAGCAATATCTCTATCATCATTCATAAACATAGCAGGGTTATACGCTTTATCAGGCTGTTTATGATCATAATGCACAGCACCCTGTGTGCCGCTCAGCACACCACCCTTCCTCTCCAAAGGGAGTCTTTTGCCCACTAGGGTGGCTCCCCAGTTGTCCTGGGAAACCACGTGCCTCACCACTGAGGGCTCCTGGGAGGTTTCCCTGGGCAACTCTGCAGCACCTGTCACAGTTGCTAGGGAATATGGCACACCGACTGCTTTGGTCACCCCTAGCACATCTCTCCCAGCCCTCTGCTGGATTACCTTAGGTGCATACAGAGTCCATATGTCCTTTTCAGTCCTTGACCTTGCTGCCAGCTGGGTTTTAACCTGTGTCTCCCCACTGCTCTGGGTAGCAGACTGCAGCAAGTCCATTTGTACACCTTCTGCGGATCTCTCCACCAGACACACTGCCACTTCACTGGGATCAGTCCCACAAACTGCAACAGTCTTACCATATCCTGCAGCAGATAACTGTGGCTTCATTTGAGTGCGCTGTCTCACAGATGCATCCTCACAAGCTACTGCCCCTTTGTGGTCACAGGGTGACACTGCAGCCTTTCCAGTGGTGTTCCAGTACCTTGGGCAAGTAAAGATCCCATGCCCTAATTGAACACATTCCTGGCATGGTACTTGGCGATTTTCTCCTGTTGCTAACGGAGATGGCACTCTTCCAACTGCACTTTGCTGGCTCTCCCAAACCCGTAGACTTCTCTCTATGAAGCAGTATTGCTTTAAACTTAGATAAATGGGAACTAGTGCGCAAAACCACAATATGGGCAAGAAAATCTTGAACCTGACGTTAAACCACCCGATGGAGAGCCGCCAACATAGACAGGTCCACTCAGTTCCCCAAAATACAATTAAATAAAGATATGTGGCGCTATTCCATCAATCAGTGGTACCACTCGAAATATAAAATGTAATGGGCCGATCAAACCCCACCTTCTACAGTAAATGTCTGGAGAAAGTACCCAATAAGTATTAGCATACCAAGTGAAAAAATGGTGGAAATACAATTCTAAGGTATGGGAAAATTTAAAATCTATAAATATACTATCAAGTGCTTAATCAACAATACCAGTTTTCCCTCGTTAAGTAAAAACAAAATATTTTTCTATGTGAATCTGTGAAAAAGTAAAACTAACTTCTCAAATAAGATGCTCAAAACCAAAGTTCATGTGATAATGATAAATAAGTGCCTTACAAACAAATCAATACCTCATACATAATCACTGTAGATGAAATCAATAAATATATGGATATAAATATGATTAGTATGGTAAAGTGACCCTTATTCGTGAGTTTGCATATACAAATATTAAAGTGACAAAATAGTGCAAAGATATCATATGTTCAACATAAAATGTGCAATAATTGATACATGGCCAAATGCAAATTTCAATCGTACCATAAAATTATAATAAATAAGTAAAAAAATTAAATTAATAGGGCAGCCAATCCCACCACAGGGATGCTGTCCCAAACAGTGACAATAGTGTAGTATAGTCCAAAAAAGTGCAGTAGTGGTAGGTGTTTTTCACAGCAAAGTCTTTACACACAGTGCTAAAGGGATGATCATCCCTTTGATAAAGTCACGTGCTGTGACGCAACGCGTCAGGGTAGGAGGAGTCAGGTGCCGACGCTTCACGGGGATGGCCGAACCCGGAAGCTTTGCTTACATCTACCGTTTGCTGCTTATTTTAATGTAAGTTATTACGTTTTTTCAAATAAATGTGTTTTTAAATACTACACCATGAGACCTCTCCTCTGTTCTTGATTAAATTGCTGGGACCGCTGAAAGCGCTGGAAGCTGGGGATGAGAGACGGACTCATTTAATGCTTAAAGACACGCTGCAGGGAACATATCCTTTCCTAGTTACTATCCACCCGCTCTACTTGGCCCATTGGGGGCCGCTTCTGGAGGTGAGAGGCTGGGGGAAACACTTGGGAGATGCACTAAAACGTGCATAGAAAAAAGAAAAAATCACTGCACATTGGTTTAGCACTGTGTGTAAAGACTTTGCTGTGAAAAACACCTACCACTACTGCACTTTTTTGGACTATACTACACTATTGTCACTGTTTGGGACAGCATCCCTGTGGTGGGATTGGCTGCCCTATTAATTTAATTTTTTTACTTATTTATTATAATTTTATGGTACGATTGAAATTTGCATTTGGCCATGTATCAATTATTGCACATTTTATGTTGAACATATGATATCTTTGCACTATTTTGTCACTTTAATATTTGTATATGCAAACTCACGAATAAGGGTCACTTTACCATACTAATCATATTTATATCCATATATTTATTGATTTCATCTACAGTGATTATGTATGAGGTATTGATTTGTTTGTAAGGCACTTATTTATCATTATCACATGAACTTTGGTTTTGAGCATCTTATTTGAGAAGTTAGTTTTACTTTTTCACAGATTCACATAGAAAAATATTTTGTTTTTACTTAACGAGGGAAAACTGGTATTGTTGATTAAGCACTTGATAGTATATTTATAGATTTTAAATTTTCCCATACCTTAGAATTGTATTTCCACCATTTTTTCACTTGGTATGCTAATACTTATTGGGTACTTTCTCCGGACATTTACTGTAGAAGGTGGGGTTTGATCGGCCCATTACATTTTATATTTCGAGTGGTACCACTGATTGATGGAATAGCGCCACATATCTTTATTTAATTGCTTTAAACTTGTCATGATCCTCTGTAGGCAATATCTTTGTCTTGCAGGCCACCGACCTGACATCATAGGCATTGCTATGGGCAACTGCACTCCTTTTAAACTTCTGGTAAGCCTGTTGCTCACTCCTGGCACTCAGAGCAGGCTTCTCAAACACAGATGCAGACCTTTGCTAGGTAACTTTGCACTGGAGCCTGGGACAAAGGACACTTGGAGACTGGATGCCCCAACTCACTGCACCGCAAACAGCGCATTTGGTTCCATGTCTTGTCAGGGCTTCCCACACTGCATCTGCTTTCCATTACAGCCTCTGCACCATGATAGCTGGCCTACTTGCACCAGCGTTGCCAGGTGCAACAACACCCCTCTCCCAGGTATGAGCATCCAGCCGCTCTCTCTTTACACTAAGGGTTGGGTTGCCCTCCTCTTTAACTTTAACTGCCAGGTGCCGCTTGCACCAATCCACTGCACTCAGACTTTGGTGGACTCTCCATACTCGCAGACAGCTGTGCACGCATCGCACCAGTGTTGCTAGGGACAACACCAGTCCTCCTTCTCCTTGGCAAACTCTGTTCAGGCATGTATGGGGCTCGTTCAGGTGCTAACCCCTCTAGCCACAGAGCTCCATCTATCATCTCAGCCATCCTTGCTCCTTTTAGGAGCTTTGACTGCCCCATACTCAGTCACTCCAGAACAACTTTGTAGTCCAACAAAAATTATATTTTTTTTTTAGAGCACTGTCTCTTTAAAGCAGGTTGCTTTTCTCTTGCAGGTTCTCACCTGTACTCACAGATTGCGCAGTCTCATACACTAAACACACACAGTTCAGATCACAGATGAACTTACTTGATTGAAGGGATCTCGGATTGTGCCCAAAGCACTTCTCCACCATTGAGTAAAGTTGGTGGTTGTTTATCTCTCGTAGTAGATGCTTTTGCCAGCAATTCCAAACTAGTCAGGAACTGTATTTTAGGGCATGGTAGCCCATTTTTATTTAAAAAGCAAATAAAAGTCCATACCAAAACTGTTTCCCTGGCAGGGGTTCTTCTCCAGCAAATACACACAACAGAAAATGCTAGCCCACCTGGCTCTCTGTAGCAGTACTTCTGCTCTTTATCCTGGTCACACAGACCACTGGATCCTTCAGTGTGGACGGCTTTACTTTAGCGCCCACAGCTCCACTCTGGCCTTAGTCCTCAGGCCGTTTCACTGCCTCTTCCAGTCACACGTTCTGGCTGCCTCCTGCAGCCCCCTCTGATTCCTGGAGTCCTCCTGTCTCTTGGTGTGGACCAGTCTCCAACTGGGCGCCCTGAGGTATTCCCATAAACTCATTATAAGGGCTGTGCTCACCTGACCACACACCCTGCTGGTCATCTGCAAAATCTAGACACAGGGTTGGAGATCCTGTCCCACCCAAGACACTGTGGAATCTCCAAACTACAGAGCCCCATGACGGAATACCAAAACCTAGGGAAAGCTGTGAAAGCAGTTTTCTCCAGTCGATGTCTATGCTCTGCAGTCTTGCACCAAGCAAACGTGCACACCCAGTGTCCCCCAAACTACCAATTTTACCATGACAGCATCTCCTACTATCACAATATATATATATATATATATATATATATATATATATATATATATATATATATATATATATATATATATATATTTATTATATATATATATATATATATATATATATATATATATACTCTGCAGCATCCAGTCAGTGTAGCCTAGATCTACATTCTACAGTGCATTCCATGTATATATATAGCAGGCACCTACTTTTAAGTAGGTGACCTTTTTTGTTAGCTTTCTGTTACAGGTAAATTTAGACAGGCTGATGCTATTTGCAGCAGGCCTGTTTTGTTTGATTTCCATATTTGAGTGACAGGTGGTTTATGTGTTGGTCTCAGCCAATCAATTATTTGCTTGGTAATCCCGGGACGCTCATATAAAAAAGGGGGTCACATGGTGCCGGGGGAGTTCGAGTCCAGTCCTGCTCTGAGGAGCGAGAGAGCCAGCCTGGTTCCCGGAGGGGAAGTTGGAGGTTTTCCCCTCCAGGGAGCCTACGGAGCTTCACCTTAGCGAGAAGGGTGGAGATCCGGTCCTCATGGAGGAACAGACGACATCTTGCCGTGTGTAGTCGTGGATGTCTTAGGCCGCCCCTGGGGGGAGGGGAACGGGCCACAAAGAGAGAGAGAAAACTGAGGATCATTGCGGATGAAGTAGCAACAAAGCGGAAGGAAACTGGGCGATTGATCGTTTATGAGTGGCACATGGACTATTGATCACGTGAGTGAAAGCCCAAGGGAAAGGTACTGCCAGAGACTGAGGGTTGTTGGTGCACAAGTCAGTGAGATGGGCAGTAATGGCCTATGACTTTGAGTTCAGCATTGCCCCGGGATTCCAATCAGTCAAGCGGGAGGAGTTATTCAGATTTGCTCTCCTTTAGCTTAATTTGGAAGTACCATTTTGGTGGGAAGTAGTGGTAAAGAGGTAGCGGGGAAGCTGCAAGCACACATGTAGAGATATGGATCGTTCTTTTAAAGTTATCCAGATGAAGAAGTTATTCAGAGTGACTCTTTATCAAATCATTCTCTATCAAATCTACTTCCATCGTCCCTGATTGGAGAGATCATTGAAAAATGATTTCTTGACTGTCCTCAATTGTACTCAGATTTTCCTGTATGATTCATGGAAAGATGACAATGTAGCAGAAGAGCATCTCAAAGGAAGTCCTTCTCCCATCCCAGTTTATGTTGATGAATAAAGCATTAAGAAAAGCATTAAGGACTGTGACTTTTAAATCTATGGGCTGCGAGGGTTGAGTAGTAAACGTGAATTACGGATATAACAAATATTAAGCCGCTTCTTCGGGGGTAAGTGCTACATGTGGGGGTGTCGTCCGGGATATCTGTTTCACGTTTGCCGCTAACCATCTCCCATAGCAACGAAAACCTGCATTTCAGTGATTGTTGCCAAGATAGCCTGCAGTATAACAGTACCTGCCGCCAGGGGTCGCTGGGGAGGACTTTGAAACTATACAGCTACAGTTCCTCATGCGCTGAACCAACAAGTGGGGGGTGAAGCCACGCCCCAGAGGAAAAAGTTTCAGTGTTCAGCATGCCACGTGCCAGAGCAAGATGGCGGAAGGCGTTGAGGACACGTTTGCTGTGCAGCTGCTATCTGATGTGCAGGACCGGGTTCTGGTTGACACCTGTGTTCGGTTGGAGCTAACCGGAGGACTGGCGTTGGGAGTGATTGACAGAGTAGAGAAACTCTGTATGCTATGTCCTGGATGTCAGAGGCCTACAGTTGGAGTCATCGCCTGGGCTCAGTGTGGACATTGTGGTATCCAGTTAACAAGATTGGGACCCGTCCAACAGGGGGTCAAGTACTATTTTGTTAAAAAAAAAACGGGACTTTGCCACGGGAATGGGTGATTCGGAAGGCCGGAGAGGGTCGTGTGCAACCTTCAGCAGCAGTAGAAGAGCTCCCATCTGATTGGGCTGAATCAGAGCCATCAGGAGATCAGGTAGGACTACTGACAAAGCCTGTGACTTGGCTGGGGATCCGGGGACTGTTGAAGTTGTTGCCCAGTATTCGGAGGGAACCCCTGAGAAACCAGTTAACAGTGAGCCCTTTGATTTGCCTGTCCAGAAGGAGCCTAAACCACAGGAGGGGGATCCCTCGGGTGAGCCGGACAGGGTGAGCGAAGATCGGGTTGTAGATTGGGGATCAGCACAGATCTTGCAGAAATACGGATCACTGAGCGATCCACAAGGACAGAGTATTGGTGGTAAAAGCTGAACAAAATACCCGCAGTTACTCTATCTCGGTGAGATATACAACCCCTGGCAAAAATTATGGAATCACCAGTCCCTGAGGATGTTCCTTCAGTTGTTTATTGTTGTAGAAAAAAAGCAGATCAAAGACATGGCCAAAAACTAAAGGCATTTCAAATGGCAACTTTCTGGCTTTAAGAAACGCTAAAAGAAATCAAGAAAAATAATTGTGGTGGCCAGTAACAGTTATGCCGCGTACACACGGTCGGACTTTCCGGCATACTTGGTCCGGCGGACCAGAGTGTGCCGGACAATCCGCCCGTGTGTAGGCACCGGCGGACTTTTCCGGCGGACTTTTTCCCAAAAGCCCGCCGGACCTAGATTTGAAGAAAGTTCTAAATCTTTCCGCCGGACTCAGTTTCGGGCGGAAAGTCCGCTCGTGTGTGTGCTGGTCCGACGGAAAGCCCGCTCGTGTGTAGGCTGGTCCGACGGACCAGATACAACACGAGGGCAGGGTATTGCATCTCACGCTCGCTGCAATAGGAAAAACACATTTTCCTATTGCGGCGAGCGCGGGGCATACCAGGCCCTTAGGTCTGGTATGGATTATAAAGGGGAACCCCGCTACGCCGAAAAAACGGCGTGGGGTCCCCCTAAAATCCATACCAGACCCCGATCCGAGCACGCAGCCTGGCCGGTCAGGAAAGGGGGTGGGGACGAGCGAGCGCCCCCCCCCCCCCGAACCGTACCAGGCCGCATGCCCTCAACATGGGGGTGGGTGCTTTGGGGGAGGGGGGCGCCCTGCGCCCCCCCCCCAAAGCACCTTGTCCCCATGTTGATGAGGACAAGGGCCTCTTCCCGACAACCCTGGCCGTTGGTTGTCGGGGTCTGCGGGCGGGGGCTTATCGGAATCTGGGAGCCCCCTTTAATAAGGGGGCCCCCAGATCCCGGCCCCCCACCCTATGTAAATGAGTATGGGGTACATGGTACCCCTACCCATTTACCTAGGAAAAAAGTGTAAGTAATAAAACACACTACACAGGTTTTTAAAATATTTTATTAAACAGCTCCGGGGGGGGGGATCTTCCTCCGGCTTCGGGGGTCTTCTTCCGGCTTCGGGGGTCCCTCCGCTTCATCTTCTCCCGGCGTCCGGTTGGTTCTTCTCCGCTCTCTTCTCCCGGTGTTCCTGTTCTTCGGCCGGCTCCTCTGCTGTCTTCAAGTAGCTCTCTTGCCAGCAGAGGTCCGGACTTCTGGGCTTCTGGGCTTCTGGGCTTCTCTTCCCCAGATGTTGACACGACGCTCTCTCCTGCTGGACTGCTCTCCGAGGGCTGCGTTGTGACTTATATAGGTGGAGACCCCGCCCCCTTTTGATGTCACAGTCCCTGGGCATGCTGGGACTGTGACGTTTTAGGGGGCGTGGTCAACATCACCCAGTGACCACGCCCCCTAAAACGTCACAGTCCCAGCATGCCCAGGGACTGTGACATCAAAAGGGGGCGGGGTCTCCACCTATATAAGTCACAACGCAGCCCTCGGAGAGCAGTCCAGCAGGAGAGAGCGTCGTGTCAACATCTGGGGAAGAGAAGCCCAGAAGCCCAGAAGCCCAGAAGCCCAGAAGCCCAGAAGTCCAGAAGTCCGGACCTCTGCTGGCAAGAGAGCTACTTGAAGACAGCAGAGGAGCCGGCCGAAGAACAGGAACACCGGGAGAAGAGAGCGGAGAAGAACCAACCGGACGCCGGGAGAAGATGAAGCGGAGGGACCCCCGAAGCCGGAAGAAGACCCCCGAAGCCGGAGGAAGATCCCCCCCCCGGAGCTGTTTAATAAAATATTTTAAAAACCTGTGTAGTGTGTTTTATTACTTACACTTTTTTCCTAGGTAAATGGGTAGGGGTACCATGTACCCCATACTCATTTACATAGGGTGGGGGGCCGGGATCTGGGGGCCCCCTTATTAAAGGGGGCTCCCAGATTCCGATAAGCCCCCGCCCGCAGACCCCGACAACCAACGGCCAGGGTTGTCGGGAAGAGGCCCTTGTCCTCATCAACATGGGGACAAGGTGCTTTGGGGGGGGGCGCAGGGCGCCCCCCTCCCCCAAAGCACCCACCCCCATGTTGAGGGCATGCGGCCTGGTACGGTTCAGGAGGGGGGGGGCGCTCGCTCGTCCCCACCCCCTTTCCTGACCGGCCAGGCTGCGTGCTCGGATCGGGGTCTGGTATGGATTTTAGGGGGACCCCACGCCGTTTTTTCGGCGTAGCGGGGTTCCCCTTTATAATCCATACCAGACCTAAGGGCCTGGTATGCCCCGCGACGGGGCTAGTAAGGTGTCAATCTCGCCGATAAAAGCGGCAAGATAGACATCCTTTTCTAGTCCCGTCGCACCTGAGTCACGTTCAAAATGAACGGACTTGTCCGTGTGTGGGCAAGTCCGTTCATTCTGAAAGTCCGCCGGAACTCCGGCGAAAGTCCGTCGGAAAGACGGGCGGACATAGCCCGCCGGAAAGTCCCGGCGTGTGTGGGCAAGTCCGTCCGTTTTAAAGTCCGGCGCACCTGGCGGACAAAGTCCGTCAGAAAGTGTGCCGGACCAAGTAGGATAGAAAGTCCGCTCGTGTGTACGCGGCATTAGATTTATAGAATAAGCACAGGGAATAAATTATGGAATCACTCAACTCTGAGGAAAAAATTATGGAATCATGAAAAACAAACAAACAAAATAACACTCCAACACTCTAGTACTTTGTTGCACCACCTCTGGCTTTTATAACTGCTTGCAGTCTCTGAGGCTTTGACTTAATGAGTGATAAACAGAACTCTTCATCAATCTGGCTCCAGCCTTCTCTGATTGCTGTTGCCAAATCATCTTTGCAGGTTGGAGCCTTGTCATGGACCATTTTCTTTAACTTCCACCACAGATTTTCAATTGGATTGAGATCCGGACTGTTTCCAGGCCATGACATTGACCTTATGTGTCTTTCTTCAAGGAATTTTTTCACAGTTTTTGCTCTATGGCAAGATGCATTATCATCTTGATAAATGATTTCATCATCCCCAAACATCCTTTCAATAGATGGGATAAGAAAAGTGTCCAAAATTTCAATGTAAACCTGTGCATTTATTGAAGATTTAATGACAGCCATCTCCCCAGTGCCTTTACCTGACATGCAGCCCCATATCATAATTGACTGTGGAAATTTGCATGTTTTCTTCAGACAGTCGTCTGCATAAATCTCATTGCAACGGCACCAAACAAAAGTTCCAGCATCATCACCTTGCCCAATGCAGATTGGAGATTCATCACTGAATACGATTTTCATCCAATCATCTACAGTTCACGATTGCCTTTCCTTAGCCCATTGGAACCTTGTTTTTTTGTGTTTAGGTGTTAGAGATGGCTTTCTTTTATCTTTTCTGTATGTAAATCCCATTTTCTTTAGGTGGTTTCTTACAGTTCGGTCACAGATGTTGACTCCAGTTTCCTCCCATTTGTTCCTCATTTGTTTTATTGTACATTTTCTGTTTTCAAGGCATATTGCTTTAAGTTTTCTGTCTTGACGCTTTGATGTCTTCCTTGGTCTACCAGTATGCTTGCCGTTAACCACCTTCCCATGTTGTTTGTATTTGGTCCATGTTTTAGACACAGCCGACTGTGAACAACCAACATCTTGTGCAACACTGCGTGATGATTTACCCTCTTTAAGGAGTTTGATAATCCTCTCCTTTTTTTCAATTGACATCTCTGGTGTTGGAGCCATGCTTCATGTCAGTCCACTTGTTGCAACAGCTCTCCAAGGTGTGATCACTCCTCTTTACCTACATACTAACAAGCAGATTTAATCTGATGCAGGTGTTAGTGTTTGTAATGAAAATTTACAGGGTGATTCCATAATTTTTTCCTCAGAATTGAGTGATTCCATAATTTATTCCCTGTGCTTGCTCTATAAATCTAACTGTTACTGGGCACCACAATTATTTTTCTTGATTTCTTTTAGTGTTTCTTAAAGCCAGAAAGTTGCCATTTGAAATGCCTTTAGTTTTTGGCCATGTCCGTGATCTGCTTTTTTTCTACAACAATAAACAACTGAAGGAACATCCTCAGGGACTGGTGATTCCATAATTTTTGCCAGGGGTTGTATATATGGATGAGCCAAACACCAGAACATCCGAACATGCAAAAAAGTTTGTTTGAACACGTGAACACCGTTAAAGTCTATGGGACACGAACGTGAAAAATCAAAAGTGCTCATTTTAAAGGCTTATGTGCAAGTTTTTGCCCTAAAAAGTGTTTGAGGACCCGGGTCCTGCCCCAGGGGACATGTATCAATGCAAAAAAAAGTTTACAGTGTACATTAAAGCCACAAGCAGTTTTAAATGACTTTTTTTCCTTTAGAAATGTCATGTTGCTGTGGTATTGTTCTAAACAAGGGAAAACTGCGCCACTTTACAGGCATACTGTAGACACCCCCCAGGCACGATATTTAAAGGAATATTTCACTTTTATTGTTTCACTTTAAGCATTCTTAAAATCACTGCTCCCGAAAAAACTGCAGTTTTTAAAACTTTTTTTGCATTGATACATGTCCCTTGGGGCCGGACTTAGGTCCCCAAACACTTTTTAGGGCAAAAACTTGCATATAAGCCTTTAAAATTAGCACTTTTGATTTTTCATATTTGTGTCCCTTAGACTTTAATGGTGTTCGCGTGTTCAAACAAACTTTTTACATGTTTGGATGTTCTGGTGGGAACCGAACCAGGGGGTGTTTGGCTCATCCCTACCAAGAACGCACTCCTGGCCCTAGGAGGCCAAAAATGGGCCTCGGAGACCAAAAACGCACTCCCAGCCCTGGGAAACCGAAAATGGTCCAAAATTACCAAAAATGCACTCCCAACCCTGGGAGGGTGAAAATGGGCCTCGGGGACCCTGAAAAGCCAAAAATGGGCAAAAATGCACTGCAAAGCCGTCAAAAATGACGAAAAACACACTCCCGGCCCTAGGAAGCCTAAATGGTCCAAATTCACCAAAAATGCACTCCCGACCCTGGGAGGCTGAAAATGGTCCAAAATTACCAAAAAAGCACTACCGGCCCTGGAAGGCAGAAAATGGGCCTCGGGGACCAAAAAAACACTCCCAGTCCTAGGAAGTCGAAAATGGTCAAAAATGACCAAAAATGCACTCCCGGCCCTGGGAGGCTATAAATGGTCCAAAATGACCAAAAATACACTGCAAACCCTGGGAGGCTGAAAATGGGCCTCGGGGACCAAAAACACACTACCAACCCGAGGAAGCCGAAAATGGTAAAAAATGACAAAAAAAACGCACTACCGGCCCTGAGAGGCCAAAAATGGGCCTCGGAGACCAAAAACGCACTCCCGGCCCTGGGAATAGGGATGAGACAAACACCCCCCGGTTCGGGACGCACCAGAACCTGCGAACGGACCGAAAACTTTAGAACCCCATTAAAAAGTGTATGGGACTCGAACGTTCAAAATCAAAAGTGCTAATTTTAAAGGCTAATATGCAAGTTATTGTCCTAAAAAGGGTTTGGGGACCCGGGTCCTGCCCCAGGGGACATGTATCAATGCAAAAAAAAGTTTTAAAAACGGCTGTTTTTTTTCAGGAGCAATGATTTAATGATGCTTAAAGTGACAAAAAAAGTGAAATATTCCTTTAAATATCGTACCTGGGGGGTGTCTATAGTATGCCTGTAAAGTGGCACATGTTTCCCGTGCTTAGAACAGTCCCTGTACAAAATGACATTTCTAAAGGAATAAAAGTCATTTAAAACTGCTTGCGGGTTTAATGTAATGTCGGGTCCTGGCTATATGGATGAAAATCAGTGAGACGGGGGGAGATGGGCGGAGCCTAGCTGAGCAGACATGCATTGTTAGAGCTCCGCACCGCTGAGGAGGGAAGAGAAGGACAAAGCGGAGCCTACAGGCTCAAAAGGTATCCATTTGAACCTTTTTGCCCCAGGGAACAAACTGTGAAAGTTTGGGCAGGAAATATGGTACTGGGAGGAAACCGTGGCAGAAATAAAAATCACCTCACAAAGAGCTCACAGGCACTCACTGCAGCTGAAGCAGCTCCAGTCACCTCACAAGATACAGCATCAGGGCGCTCTCACAGTCAGAAAATGTCACAGCAAGACTCTCCATTTGAGTCAGATACAGAACAAATCCTCTCACAAACTTCTCCACAAGCCTCCTCAGCATCCCCAGTAATATTATTACAATTTGAAAAGATGCTTCATAAGGCTTTAAAACAAACCTCAGACCAAATAACAAAAAGCCTAACCAAAGAAATAAGAGAGCTGGGAAACCGCACCGCAGCCTTAGAAATAAAAATGGATGAAATTGAAATTACAACCCAAGTAAATATAACAGAATTGGAACAATTAAAAGAAGAGAATTTAATACTTCAAACTAAGCTTGAAGATTACGAAAATAGAGCCAGACGTTCAAACTTGCGCATAAGGGGAATACCTGAAACTGTGACAGACCTGCAATCTACTATTACTGCTCTATTACAAGAACTAAAGCCAGATATCCCTATTGAACGTTTAGAACTGGACAGAGTACACAGAGGCCTCACAGCCAAAAAGAAAGATGGACCCCCACGTGATATAATCACAAAATTTCATTATTACAGAACGAAAGAACAAATACTAATTGCTGCAAGAGAAAAAAAGGAACTTAATTTTCAAGGACACAATTATCAAATTTTTGCTGACCTATCCCAACTTACTATTACTAAAAGACGATCCATGAAACCCCAACTAATGGAACTGCAACGCCACAACATTATGTATCAATGGGGCTTCCCCTTTTCAGTCAGATTTAACTACCAAGGTACAATTTACAGAAGCAGATCAGCAGATGAACTACAACAAACCCTTTTAAAATTAAATCTGACAGAACCCACAAGCAGCAACTCTCCCACACGCAGAAGAATGGCATCATCTTCACCTTCAGGCAGCACCCAGAAAATTTCAGAACAAAATGGGAATCCTCATTCTCACAAAAGAGGCCGTTATGCCACATCATCCATGGACCAAGAAGATTCAATGGACTGACATCCTAATTCCTGATATCTCTTCATTTATTATACTAAGAGATGGTTCTCTATAAAAAACCTATATTTATAACTGAATGTAACTGCATTCTGATAGTCACACACTGTGTGGGATCATGTTACATTCCAGTTATATTTCTTATTACTTCTGATTCATATAGCCTTAGAATATATAAGCGAAATAAGGAAATTCTTGTTCAGTTATATATTATCAGGTAATAACAATAGATTTATTACTTTTTAGGACAAATATGTTCAATAATCCAGAAGAAATGGAAGCTGTTTCTTTCTTTTCTTAAAACAAATATATTATGACCTAACTAGTTCCTAGAATTATGTTTTTGTTTATTCTAATCTGAAGCAATACAACCTCAATTTTATGAGTTAACATATCTAAACAGTTACATATGAATAAAATATGTAATTGTTTACTCTAAAAGGGTTAAAATCCCAAAATAATTCAAACTATCTTCATCAATACCAAAGTTATTAACAGTACCTTTCTAACTGAATTATTTAGCCTAGGGCAAGACTAACCATATACAACCATCCTGGAATAAATAATTTCAACAAAAACTATATTCTGCACTCCAATTAATGAAACATCATTTTGATGTCTTTTGACATAGCACTTCTCTCCTGTAAGCGGAAGATCCGTGTACCCTCATTAGCCCTCCTCATTCTCCCAACCATATTATGTGGGAGTGTGACGAAGGCACTTATTCCCCTGAGAGAGATATTTATTCTCTTTCACGGGTAAATTGTGATTACTTGCAAAAAATAATTTATACAATGTATCATCTAATCTCATATGTTTTTTGTTTACTCTTTACTCCAGAATTCACTGGTTTCTTTTCTATCTATTCATCTCTTCAGTCCACACAGGTTGATCTGCGCAGTCAGCTCTGCATAACAAAAAGTAAGTCAAAACTATTTGATCTGTTGCCATGACACCACTGAATATACTTTCCCTGAATGTTCAGGGAATAAATGTCCCTCAAAAAAGGACCAAAGCCTTCCGTACTTTCCATAACAAGAAGGCTCACATAGTATGCCTCCAAGAAACACACTTCACCAAAGATTCTACTCCAAAATATACCGTATTTATCGGCGTATAACACGCACTTTTTTCCCCTTAAAATCAGGGGAAAGTGGTGGGTGCGTGTTATACGCCGATCCCCGCTATCGCTATGTGAATGTCGGCGATCGCCGCCGACATTTACATAGCGAGTAGTTTCAAATATGGCGCCGCGGACTTCGGAAGGACTCGGCGGTGCTGAACGAGCGCCGCCGAAATCACAGAGCCGAGATACACAGTCAGGTGTATTCGGCTCTTTCCGGCGCCGCTCACTGTCACGCCCAGTCCCGCCATTGGACCTGTGTTATGTCCATCATAGGGCGGGACTGGGCGGGACTGTGAGCGGCGCCGGAAAGAGCCGAGAACCCTCGGCTATGTGTATCTCGGCGGCGTTCGTTCACTTCCGCCGGCGCCGAGTCTCTCCGAACTCCGCGGCGCCATATTTAAAACTACTTCTATGTGTATGGCGGCGGCGGCAGCGGCAGGAGGCATGGACACTAGGCTGCACTGGGGACAAGGCTGCAGGGACAAGGCTGCACTGGGGACAAGGCTGCATTGATAAGGCTGCACTGGGGACAAGGCTGCATTGATAAGGCTGCACTGGGGACAAGGCTGCATTGATAAGGCTGCACTGGGGACAAGGCTGCATTGACAAGGCTGCACTGGGGACAAGGCTGCACTGACAAGGCTGCACTGGGGACAAGGCTGCATTGACAAGGCTGCACTGGGGCAAAGCTGCACTGACAAGGCTGCACTGGGGCAAAGCTGCACTGACAAGGCTGCACTGACACTGAAAAGGCTGCAATGACACTGAAAAGGCTGCAGATGAACACTGATGAGGCTGCATTGATGGGCATTTTAATGTAAGTTTCTTTTCCTTAAACTTCCCTCCTAAAAGTTTTTTTCCTTAAAATTCTCTCCTAAACTTGGGGTGCGTGTTATATGCCGGCGCGTGTTATACGCCGATAAATACGGTATTTCTCCTTTTTATCAACAAATTTACACGGCTTCTGCCTGTACCAAGCAAAGGGGAACTCTAATTGCATTTCACCGATCCACACCATTCACCTTATCATCAGAAATTAAAGACCCAGAAGGTAGATACCTGATACTCATGGGTTATATAATGGATACAGCAATCACGGTGATTTCCTACTACGCTCCTAACAAACAACCTACACCATTCCTCTCACATATATTACAAGTGATTAATACACACAAAATAGGAACAGTGATAATGTGTGGGGATTCGAACCAGGTCCTCCTCCCATTTCTAGATAAATCACCTTTTACACCATCCAAAATAACCTCTAGATTACCTTTTTCTCAACTTCTTTCCAAATACAATCTGGTAGATTCGTGGAGAGAAAGTAACCCAATGAAAAAGAAATTCACTTATTTCTCGCACCCTCATCAAACCTTCACCAGAATAGATCATATTTTTCTAACAATAGGAATGATACCAGAAATTATTGCATCAGATATAATTCCGATTCCGTGGTCTGACCATAATGCAGTATACACTACTATAGCCTCAGCCATACCAAAAGCGCATGACCCAACGTGGTACTTACCGGACATAATGCTCAAACACCCACTACATCAGATGGCCATTGAACAAGCTTTAAAGGAATACATATCAATTAATAATACAACAGACATCTCCCCAATAACACTGTGGGAAGCTCATAAGCCTGTCTTGCGTGGTACAATACAAAGACAAATGGCACTATTTAAACGGGAACGCAAAAATCTAGCAAAAAAACTAGAACTCAATTTTAATACAGCCTACATATCATTTCAAGATAATCCATCTCAGAGTACAAAATCTCATCTGGAAAAATCTAGATTGGAATACGATCTATTTCTCACTGAGTCAGTTGATAAATCCCTCAAACGCTCCAAACACAATTTCTACATGAATACAAACAAACCAGGTACATATTTGGCTCGGGCATTAAATTCAACTAACAAATCTTTCAAACCAATACGTTTGAAATTATCAAAAAATGTTTACACTTGTAATCCAGTTAAAATAGTCCATAAATTTCACTCACATCTCGCAACTTTATACAAGACAAACAATGAATTTAATCCTACAGAGGCTGAATCCTTCTTCTCAAAAATAACCTTACCTGAGTTATCTCAGAATCAAAAAAGCAGTTTGGATGAGCCTATAACTATAGATGAAGTTGCTAACGCCATAAAAGACCTAAAACTTAACAAAAGACCAGGCCCAGACGGCTACTCGGCTTTATACTATAAAACATTCTCAGAAATACTCTCTCCCATTCTCACTGAAACTTTTAACAAACTTCTAGATGGACATTCTTTTCGGCAAGAAACACTAATGGCAATTGTTTGTATGATCCCAAAACCCCTTTCTGATGATACTTCCTGTGTGAATTATCGGCCTATCTCTCTGTTAAACCTCGATATTAAATTATTAGCAAAAATAATAGCAAAACGCCTCAATAGCATTATAGGAAAATTAATACATAGAGATCAAGTAGGCTTCATGCCAAATAGACAGGCAGGCGATAATATAAAGCAGGGCAGTGTTATTGGCACATATTGCTAAAAAACGGAAAATCCCTTTATGTTTTCTATCTCTCGATATTAAGAGGGCATTTGACACAGTATCCTGGCAATATATGCAATATTCATTACAAAAATGGGGTTTTGGACCCCACTTTTTAACATGGATCAAAGCATTATATAATAAACCCAAAGCCTATATAAAATATGCTGAATACAAATCTGAAGCCTTTAATATCGAAAGAGGTACCCGACAGGGTTTCCCATTATCTCCCTTATTATTTGCCCTTATACTCGAACCCATGGCCCTATACATCAGAACAAACCAAACTATAACTGGCATTGAAGTAGGAGGTATTATACACAAATTATGTATATTTGCAGACGATATATTACTTTTTCTATCATCACCACAGGTCTCTGGTCCTAACTTAATACCAGCTCTTGATGGATTTGCAGCCCTATCCGGCCTTATGATTAATCCTAAGAAATGCCTAGTGCTTAATATTTCACTCACAAACATGGAATTGATCCCGGCTAGGGCTGCACTCCCATTCACATGGGCAGAAAAATCAATCCCATATCTTGGAATTCATTTAACAGCATCTCATTCTGACTTATTCTCAACCAATTATCCTCCTGTATTAAGACAGATCACAAATCTAATAAAACAATGGTCGCAACTTCCTTCATCCTGGATAGGGAAGATTAATGCAATCAAAATGACTATTCTACCCAAATTGCTTTATCTATTCAGAGTCCTCCCTATTCCAATTCCTTCCTATTTTTTGAGAATAGTACAAAAAAGAGCAACTTCGTTTATATGGGGCTCTTCTAAACCACGTATACCTATACACACACTACATCTTCCCAAAAATAAAGGAGGCCTGGGATACCCTAATTTTACTAACTACTACAGAGCAGCACATTTGGCCAGTCTGTCCAAATACCATGCAAAACAGGAAATCCCATTATGGGTATTTATAGAGGCTTCAGAAAATGACCCTCTATTAATATCAAATTTATTATGGCTTGATCCTAAAGACCGCTTTAAAATTCATAATCCCATAACTAAACACTTCTTATCTCTCTGGGATAAACTAAAAACCAAATATCAGTTACAATCTCCACACAATCCTCTCCTTTCTTTTATCAGAAATCCGGCCTTTTATCCAGCATGGATCTACCCAAATTCTTTTAAAGCTTGGACAACATCAGGCATTCAGACACTAAATGACTTCATAGCATCTAAATCATTCCTTTCATTCCCATCGCTTAGAGAAAAATATGATCTACCAAACTCTGAGATATTTAGATATCTCCAAATCAAAAATTTCTATACACCATTCCTAAAGGGGGATACACCATTATCCCAATTGTCCATTTTTGAATCAATCTGTACAAAAGATCCATTTGCTAAAGGTACAATTTCATCACTTTATAATCAATTTTATGGAGTAGCAAATCTTAATAGACCCTCTTACGTTCAGAGGTGGGAGGAGGACCTGGGACGAACTTTAGAAGACACGGACTGGTCTAACATATGGCTCACAGTCATCTTCACCCAACATCTTAGCACTGGAGACAGATTATAGAGTCCTAACTCGCTGGTACCTTGTACCCTCTAGAGTGGCAAAATATTCACCTAATACCTCAGCTCTTTGTTTTCGAGGATGCCCAGAAATAGGCACATATTTACACATATGGTGGACGTGCCCAGTAATCCAAACCTTCTGGAAGGAAGTCTTCGTGATTGCATCTAAAATATTTTAAAAAATAATACAACCAGATCCATATTTAACTTTACTTAATCTAAAACCGGAATAGTTAACACTCTCTCAATTCAAACTTATGATCCAACTAATAACGGCTGCAAAACAAACAGTGCCCAAGGCATGGAAATCTCCTACATTGGTACTAGCAGAAACAATTCACAGAATGAATAATACAATGTCCCATGCTAAGATGGTAGCCATCGTTCAAAATCAAATTCCAAAATTTGAAAAACTTTGGCATCCTTGGATAAAACAACAGTTCCTGTCAAACTTTAATGACTCTGTACTGTTGCCATGGTAACAGATTAAATGACTTACAGAGACACCCATTCTAAGGCTTCAAAGAGAACTAAAAAGAATAATAAACTGACGAGCGGGACAACCTTGTGGACCATACCTCTACCTTTCAACCCTTTTTCTTCTTTCTCTTTCCACCTTTGCCTTTCTTTTCTCCACCTTACAATTAAAGCTCATTATCAGAATTTATTTGACCTATATACACTCTACTTGTAAACAATATGTATAGTAGGTATAAATCATTTAAATACCTACAAAAGTAACTAAGGAAATGATATATATCTTTAATTTAGGTTTACGTGAACCCAATGTTTAATATTTGAAATGTCATGATATTTACCTATATAAACCCTCTGTAAAACAATGAGCTTACTTTATAGATCCTTGTAAACTTACTTTATGTATCTTTATAACATTGTATACTCAATAAACTTCTTTTGACAAGGAAAATCAGTGAGACAAACGGCATGGGTACCCCCCACTCCATTACCAGGCCCTTTGGGTCTTGTATGGATATTAAGGGGAACCCCGCACCCAAATTTCAAAAAGGAAAGGCGTGGGGCCCCCAGGCCCTATATACTCTGAACAGCAGTATACAGGCAGTGCAAACAAGACAGGGACTGTAGGTTTGTTGTTAAGTAGAATCTGTTTGTAATTTTGAACTGGTACATTTTTAAAGTGTAGCTCCAGCGAAAAAATCTATTTTTAAGCTTTTTGGAAAACATAGGGAAGGGTTATCACCCCTGTGACATTTGTTTTGCTGTCTGTGCACCTCTTCAGAAGATATCACCTCACTTTCTGTCCCAATGACAAAAGTTTTTAGAAAATTTGTGTTTTTTTGTGAAACAAGGATTGGTGATAAAGCATCAGTGGAAAGGAGAAAAGTTTTTCCCATATTAACTCTTACAGGAGAGAATTTCCCTTCCTAGGGGTAGATTTCATCTCACTTCCTGTTGTCTCCTTCCGTTTGCAAGTAGGAGTTGTTTGTAAGTTAGATGTTTGAAAGTAGGGGCCTGCCCTATATACTCTGCAGAAATTGGGGCCTGAGGTTTTGGTGTTGCCACAACACATTGGTATATAACACGAGAGGTAGCACATAATTACCAAAGTGGGACATCGAGGCTTTGCTGGCGTGGATGCAACGATGTTGGAAATATGGCCCACACATGGTGGACATGTCCCAAAATTAAAAAATACTGGAAAGAGGTGTTGCAGGGGATAAAGGAGATTACTAATATAGAGGTACCGGAGGAACCTTGGAGGTGTTTGTTTCATGGGGTGGAAATGTCAATAAAACAATATAAGAGGACATTGGTACCCCATCTGACGAACGCAGCCAAAAGCCTAATTCCCCGACAGTGGAAAGAAGTGGAAAGTCCCACGATTTGGAAGCTGGTGTAAAAAAATTAAACAATATATCTAACCTGGAATATTTAAGATATAGCAGAGAAGAGGAAAAGGAAGGATTTGAATACAAGTGGAAAGCGTTGAAAGAATTTAAGCAGACAAGGAGATATATGGGAACAGAGAAAGGGAATAGACAGGGAGAAGTGGGAGATGAGAGGGAGTAAAGGGGGGATGAGAGAGGTTGGGGGGATGGGTCGGGGGGGTAGAAAAGTGTGTTGAAAAGTTTTTATACATTGATATATTGAAAATTAATAAAGAGATTGAAAAAAAAAAGTATTGGGATGCCTGCCCACAAACATGAACTTTAATGGCATTCCAGTCTTAGTCCATAGGGTTAAATATTGAGTTGGCCCACCCTTTGCAGCTATAACAGGTTCAGCGAATAGCAGAGTTGAGTAAAAGTCACGCCCCTCATCTGAAGTATCCTCACACAAACTTGGTCTGCAAGACTAGCTATCAGAGATGACAGACACTGTCCACAGACCCTAAAATTGCCCAATTTTGGCTATATAAAACTGATTTGAATGGAGAGGTGTGTTTTGCTGTGGCTAAATCAGTGTGTTTTAAGTGATATTAAAGGTTCTTTTTTTTTTCTAATTTAATAATAGAAATGTCATACTTTCCTACTCTGTAAAATGGTTTTGCACAGAGCAGCCCTGATCCTCTTCTTCTTGGGTCCCCCGCTGGCTCTTGTGGCTCGTCCTCTTTGATGAGTGCCCCCATAGGAAGCTGCTTCCTATGGGGGCACCAATGCAGGCTCACTCCCGAGCCACCCTGTCTCTGTTTAATGACACAGACCAGGCAGCTTGGCCCTGTCCTCTGCTCCCTCATCACAGCCTTGGATTGACAGCAGCGGGGGGGAGGCAATGGCTGCTGCTGCTATAAAGTGACCCAGTGAGGAAAGACAGGTAAATATAAGGGGGGGCTCAGGTAAATATAAGGGGGGGCGGGGGGGGATTCTGTTACACAGAAGTTTTTTTTACCTTGGTACCTAGAATGCATTAAGGTAAAAAACCTTTAGGTTTTAGAACCTCTTTTAGTCTTAATGGGCACAGTCAGTGGTAGCTGGTGCTCAATATTTTGGGGGGGGGTGGAAAACACTACCTGTCAGGGATCTGCCAGCACCAGACCTGGACGTTTGCATGCGCCTATGCGTCGGTGCGCCCCTGTTCAGACAATACAACAAACGTCAGCTGTTGCCATGCATCAGCACGTTGCGTGTGTGCACGCGCATTCACGTTAGCGCCGTTTTGGCACCAAGGAGCGCATAAGAATCCTCCTGTTGCAGGGCTGCGTTGCTGCTTCGTCTCAGCTCTGTGATTCTGTTAACCTGCACCTGATTGATCGTTACCTGATTTGACCCGGCTTGTCTGACCATCCATCCCGCTCCAACCCGACCCGGCCTGCCTGACTATTCTGCTGCTTCTACCAAATACCATTGCCGACCTCTGCCTGCCTACCAACTCTGCCTGCCGTTATTGTCTGTCTTGTGTACCTGCTGACCCCGACTGTCTGACCTTGCTATTGCCTGCTGTTTGCCTCTTTGCTGTTGCACCTTCAGCTCCAGCTCCAGTGATCTCTGCATCTCCAGTTCTACAGCCTGCTGTTCTCAGTTACCACCTTACCTGCAGTCCAGCCATCCCTGGAGGGATCTCCACCCTGCTCCAGCATCAGAGACTCTACTTCAACAGGCACTCCTACCCCACTGTGCTCAGGAGACCACTGTCCCCACTCCAGTGGCTCCTGAACCAGCGTTGTATGAGAGGTCTTCTCCTACAAGTCAGGCTCTACTACCAGGTACCTAACAGTATGAAGCAGCCATGAATGAGCCTGCAGGAGATACCTCTCCGATGAAGGAGATCTGCACACACCTTGCAGCCCTCACTCAAGCAGTGCAATCCCTTCAGGATAACTATACCAGACTGGAAGGACAAGTTCAGAATCTTGCTGGGCCTAACCCCATGGCCTCCTCTTCAGCCGCAGCTCCAGCACAGACTGCTCCGGCCCCTTCTGTTGTGATGCTTCCACCTGAACCAAGGGTCCCCATTCCTGAGAGATTTTCCGGAGACCGGACTAAGTTTCGGGCCTTTTGCAACGCCTGCCAGCTCTTTTTTGCTTTACAACCCCGAACCTTCTCGCTGGAAGTCACCAAGGTAGGGTTTGTGATTTCCCGCCTACAAGGCGAACCTCAGACCTGGGCTCACCGTTTACTTGAGGGGGACTCAGCCTTAACCCAATCCTTACCCTCCTTTTTTGAAGCCATGGCGCAACTCTATGAGGATCCTCATCAGACTGCCACAGCTGAGTCAGCCCTGTTCGCGCTCCAGCAAGGCCGCAGACCAGCTGAGGACTATGTCACTGACTTCAGACGCTGGAGCGCGGACACACAGTGGAACGATGCGGCCCTGCGCCACCAGTTCCGCATGGGTCTATCTGAAGGACTGAAAGATGAACTTGCTCGAGTTGGTGTACCAGATACTTTTGAGGCTTTGATCTCCTTGACAATTCAGATTGATCGTCACCTCCGAGAACGTCGATCTGAACGCTCTGCTCAACAAACCCGCCCGGCCTGGATGATGGCACGGCTCCGGTTCCTGCAGCACGCTACCTACCTTCACCCAGTGGGAATCCAGTTAACGTCACGCCTGACACTTCCGAACCCACGCAACTAGGACTGATGCGACCTGCCTTGTCTTCTGAAGAACGTGCTCGACGTCATCAACTTAACCTGTGCCTCTATTGCGGTGTCCATAATTGTCCAGTCAAAATAAGTAAGTGCTCATCTTCGGTGTCTACCAGCCTCTCTGCTTTGTCTGCCAACTCTACCCACCTTGCCATTCCTCTCTCATTACAGCTCCGAGAAGAGATAATTCCAGTCAACGCTATCATGGACTCCGGAGCATGCAGCTGTTTTATTGATTTAACCTTTGCCAGCCAGCATAGCATTCCTTTACAGACTAAGACTCATGGACTCTCTGTTTTCCTAGCTGATGGTTCCCGCATTAGATCCGGACAAGTAACTCAGGAGACTCTGCCCTTATCTGCTACCACTTCCTCCCAACATAAGGAACTGCTGGTCCTCGATGCCATCACCTCTCCACTGTTTCCCATTATCCTGGGCATTTCCTGGCTGCAAGCCCACAATCCACACATCCACTGGGCATCTGGAGAAGTAAAATTCTTGTCGTCCTACTGTCAAGAGCACTGTTTGATGAAAGATCCTGAACCCTCAGCTACTCTGCTATGTCTTGACGCCGACCAGAAATTATGCCATATCTAAACAATATCATGAGTTCATCGATGTTTTTAGCAAGAAGGGGGCAGACTCCCTTCCACCTCATCGCCCCTAGGACTGCCCCATTGAGTTGCTGCCAGGATCCGAGATTCCATTCGGACGCATCTTCCCTTTATCAGAGAAAGAACAAGAGGTACTAAAAACTTATGTTGATGAAAACTTGGCCAAGGGGTTCATCCGCCACTCCACTTCCCCAGCAGGTGCCGGAATATTTTTTGTCACCAAGAAGGACAAGTCTCTCCGCCCTTGTATAGATTACCGGGAATTGAACAAGATCACGGTTAAAAATCGGTATCCCCTACCCCTGATACCTGAACTATTTCAAAAATTAAGGACTGCTGTCATCTTTACTAAACTTGATCTAAGAGGGGCCTATAACCATATCCGCATCTGGGTCGGGCATGAGTGGAAGACAGCTTTTTGGACCCGATTCGGGCATTATGAATACTTGGTCATGCCCTTCGGACTCTGCAACGCCCCTACGACCTTCCAACACCTGATTAACGATGTTCTCAGGGACTTTCTAGATGTGTTTGTGATCGCGTACCTGGACGATATCTTGATCTTCTCGGAATCTCTTGATCTGCATCGAGAACATGTTTGCAGGGTGTTGGGTCGTCTCCGCTTACACAGACTTTATGCAAAGGCAGAGAAAAGCGAGTTTGAGCAACAAAGCATCCAATTCCTGGGGTTGATAATCTCTCCAACTGGCATCAAAATGGACCCACAGAAGGTATCCGCTGTTCTGGACTGGCCGTTACCCCTGGACAAGAGGGGAATTCAGCGGTTTATCGGGTTTGCGAACTTTTATAGGAAGTTCATCAGGGGGTTTTCGGTCATAATTGCACCTATCACGCAGTTGACTAAACAGAATGCCCGTTTCTCCTGGAACCAATCAGCCCAAGATGCTTTCGAGAATCTCAAGAGACTGTTTACCTCGGCCCCAATCCTCGGTCATCCTGAACTGTCATTACTGTTCATTTTGGAAGTTGACGCTTCTGAGATAGCGGTGGGAGCAATACTCTCACAACGTAAAGGCAGCAAAAATGTAATGCATCCTGTGGGGTTCTTCTCCTGTAAACTCTCCCCTGCAGAGAAGAACTACGATGGTGACCGGGAGCTTCTCGCTATTAAGACTGCGCTGGAGGAGTGGAGGTACCTGTTGGAGGGGGCTATGCATCCAGTATTAATTTACACTGACCACAAAAACCTGGAGTATTTGAGATCTGCTAAACGACTGAAGCCTCGGCAAGCCCGCTGGGCTCTGTTTTCCTCACGTTTTTGTTTCCATATAACTTACCGGCCAGGCTCAAAAAATATTAAACCGGATGCATTGTTACGAATGCATGACAACCCGAAGGACTTATCTACTCCTGACACCATCTTGCCCGCAAACCATTTTCTACTCCTGCAAACAGATCTACTCTCCCAGATTAAGGAAGCATCCTCTGAGTCATCTAGGCCTACAGGGACTACTCTGATAAACAGAGATGGATTGTTCTGGAAGGGGACCCAAATCTTTGTTCCTGAGGAGGTTCGGGTCAAGGTCTTGACGCTTCTTCATGATCACCCACTGGCAGGTCACTTTGGGGTCCGCAAGACCCTGGAACTTGTGCAACGCACATTCTGGTGGCCCAATCTGAAAAATATGTCAGCTCCTGCCCTATCTGTGCCCAGAATAAGACATCTAGAAATCGAGCTTGGGGCCTGTTAAAACCTTTGCCTATACCTGATAGACCCTGGAAAATGATTTCCATGGATTTTATTGTGGAGCTTCCATGTTCTGAGGGGTGTTCAGCCATCTTTGTGGTGGTGGACCGTTTAACCAAGATGGCCCATTTTCTTCCTTTAAGGGGAACTCCATCTGCCATCGAAACTGCCCGCATATTTATCAAGGAAATCATCAGACTACATGGAGTCCCTGCAAATATAGTTTCGGATAGAGGGGTACAATTCACCTCACGTTTTTGGAGAGCCCTGTGTGAAACCCTAAAAATTGAACTGGCCTTGTCCTCGGCCTATCATCCTCAAACTAATGGGCAGACAGAGAGGACCAATCAGACCCTTGAACAGTACATCAGATGCTTTACATCCTTCACACAGGACGATTGGGTATCCCTGCTGCCCCTAGCAGAATTTGCTTACAACAATGCCAAACATTCAGCCACTGGCCAATCCCCTTTTTTCGCCAATTATGGCTTTCATTTAACCTTTCTACCAGATTTCCTTCCAGAATCTTCAGTTCCGGCAGTACAGAATACAGTGGATTTCCTCAGCCACAACAATCAGATGTTGCAGGAAGCGGTGTCCAAGGCCCAGGCAGACAGCAAGAGAGTCTTCGATCGGAAAAGAAGAGGGGAGTTGAAGTTACAGCTTGGTGATCAGGTATGGCTTTCTACCAGTAATATCAAGTTAGCATGTCCGTCTAAGAAGTTGGCACCTAGATTTATGGGACCTTTTCTGGTTAAGAGGAGAATTAATGAAGTATCTTATGAACTGACCTTGCCTTATTCCCTCAAGATTCACCCGGTATTTCATGTGTCTCTGCTTAAACCTGCTGTACCTGATCCCTACCCTGGTAGAGGAACTAGACCTCCTGAACCTATCTTAGTAGATGGTAGTGAAGAATTTGAGGTTGAGGCTATTCTTGACTGAAGAAGACAAGGACAAAACCAATTCCTGATCAAATGGAAAGGTTATGGCCCAGAGAGTAACTCATGGGAACCAGACAGCAATGTCCACGCCAGGCGTTTAGTTTGCGCTTATTTCTCTACCCACCCTGAGAAAAGAAGGCTTATGAGCATCCGGAGGCTGCCCTTTGGGGGGGGGGCAATGTCAGGGATCTGCCAGCACCAGACCTGGATGTTTGCATGCGCCTATGCACCGGCGCGCCCCTGTTCAGACAATACAACAAACGTCAGCTGTTGCCATGCATCAGCGCGGTGCTCGGGCGTGCACGGGTGTGTGGCGCGTGTGTGCGCGGGCGTACGTTCGCGCCGTTTTGGCGCCAAGGAGCGCATAAGAATTCTCCTGTTGCAAGGCTGCGTTGCTGCTTCGTCTCAGCTCTGTGATTCTGTTAACCTGCACCTGATTGATTGTTACCTGATTTGACCCGGCTTGTCTGACCATCCATCCCTCTCCAACCCGACCCAGCCTGCCTGACTATTCTGCTGCTTCTACCAAATACCGTTGCCGACCTCTGCCTGCCTACCAACTCTGCCTCTGCCTGCCGTTATTGCCTGTCTTGTGTACCTGTTGACCCGGACTGTCTGACCTTTCTATTGCCTGCTGTTTGCCTCTTTGCTGTTGCACCTTCAGCTCCAGCGATCTCTGCATCTCCAGTGCTACAGCCTGCTGTTCTCAGTTACCACCTTACCTGCAGTCCAGCCATCCCTGGAGGGATCTCCACCCTGCTCCAGCATCAGAGACTCTACTTCAACAGGCACTCCTACCCCACTGTGCTCAGGAGACCACTGTCCCCACTCCAGTGGCTCCTGAACCAGCGTTGTATGAGAGGTCTTCTCCTACAAGTCAGGCTCTACTACCAGGTACCTAACACTACCCGCTGACCACCCCCGCTCGCTCGGACGGACTATCCCCTGAGCACGCACTTGCACTCCTCCCCCGGTGCTCGATGGAATGATTGGGAAGGCGGCGATCCATGGTATTACCTTATGCTGCAGTAGAGGTGCGAGGAGGAGGCTGCAGAGGGAAGAGCTGGGGCCGTTGCTTGTCCTCCTGGCTAAACAGGAGGTGGGCCCTGAGACCCGATAGTCTTAGGACTCCCTGGGCCATCGGCTCTCATGACCCACTTCCTGATTGGCCAGAGGAGGAGCAGGAAGACATTAGCGAATATTAATTTGCTAATGTCACATGAGTGGGTGGGCTTGGGGTGTAGTGTTCTGCACCCCGAGCCCACCCTTTTTGAAGCCAATTTGAGCCTCAGGCCCTAATCACATGCTTCAAAAAAACAAAAAAACAAAACAAATTAAGATCTATGCATCTGGTGCCCTGCATTTAGATTAGGGGCCAAGCGCATGGATTAGGAGGGTGGCGTCCCTGCGCCCCTAATGGGTGGGCCGCCACTGGGCACAGTGAAACACAGCCAGGTATTTTTTATTAAAGCAGGCCTTGCATGAAAATTTACTAACAGCCCTGCACACCTTGAACACAAAGTGCATAGTCAAAGCATGTTGGAAGCATATTGTAGATGTGAATTCTGATGAGACTTTGCTTCCCCTGCTTTCCCAGGAGCACAGTGAACATCCTCTCTCCGATGAATTAATCTGGCAACCCACATATAGATTTTCTATTTTGAACTGATATCTGCATTCGATTTTACAAAATCTGAAGTGGACCTGTCTTCATTTATTCAAATGAAAAGTTCCAATAAATACTGTGAAAATGTAACCATAGGTCCTTTGGAATTTATGGTGCAACACATATTTTCGAATGTGGAGGTATAGGTGTTACTTGTTCTAACTAAGTTAACCTGTAGGGAGGGAGTTAACATCTATGATGCACAAAGCATTGTAAATTTTAAATGACTTTATTATATGCAGGTCTAATTTCACACCCTCTTGCCTGTAAATACATTGAATAAATGTTTCAAAATCAAGCGGTTGATGTTAGTTAGCTATAATGAAGAAAGTCATTTACCCTAGGGCTGTTGTGGATCTCATCGACCAAGATTTAAAGCATTTAAATGATTAATATAAGTCACGAAAATCTGTTGTAAAACCCATAGTCAGGTGAGAAAATGTTGTAATCATATCTAAAAAATATTATTTAATGGAGGCAATGAGACAACTGTCTGTATGTGAATCACTCAACAGTCATCCATGTTGCGAAATGTACAGAGGAAATTTTTGTTTCCAAAAGACTGGTAGAAGATCTTTTCCTACAATTTCCTAAAAAGTCAGTATGGCATTTTCTCCCAAAACGCCATCCCCTAAATAGTGTCTGCTAAGCATCCCCGAAGGTACCCAATAGTGCCCACATGTGGATGAAAAAAAAAAAAAAACATCCCCTAAGCATCCTCAAGGTGCTCAATAGTGTCCGCATGTGGATGAAAAAAAAATCCATCCCCTAAGGTGCCCAATAATGTCTGCTAAGTATCCCATAAGCCCAATAGTGTTCGCGCATGGGTGAAAAAAAAATCCCCTAAGGTGCCCAATAATGTCTGCTAAGCATCCCCTAAGCCCAATAGTGCCCCCACCTGAATGAAAAAATATAAATAAATAAAAACCCCTAAGGTGCCCAATAAAAAATATCATCATCCATCACAAAAAAAGGCCAATCCTTTATGACAAACTTATTTTTGTTCACGATTTTTATTAAAGGTTTTTAGTCAAAACAACATCAACATTGACTAAGGTGCATGGTTAACAAAGAAAAAGATACATCCCACAACAATGACATTTAAAGGCATCTTTGATAATAATAATGCGGTTTAAAGTGGTTGTAAACTCTGTACAGCCACTTTTACCTACAGGTAAGCCTATATTAAGGCTTACATGTAGGTGCTGTAAATATGCAGTTTAGTAGATATTTACAATATACACTTGTGCCGACATCATCAGCGTATGCACACTTTAGAAAAGGGCACGATCGTGCCGTTCCTAAAGGGATCGTGCCGTGACTGGCGGCTCCCATGCACCTGCGTGGGAGTGATGTCACGCTACTCCGGCCAGTCACAGAGCCGGAGTCCACGGCTCCGGAAGGAAGAGGGCTGAAGATGGACGCTTCCAGCCAGTGGGGACAGCGGTGACATCGCAGGCTTAGTTTTCAGGTAAGTGACACATAATGGGCTACTATGCAATCCATAGTAGCCCATAATGCTTTACCTTTTGCAGGGAAAATAAAAAAAGGGAGGTAAAACCCATCAGGGTTTACTTCCTCTTTAAAAGTGTTTGCTATTTCGATATATTGGACATATGAGGAGACCATGATGGTCAAACCAAGGGTCCACGCAAACTTAAAAACTTGCATGGTTTTGTGGGTCTTGAAACCGTAGATCTTGACCCCCTCACGGTTGATAATTTCCTCTGGTTAAAACTTTCAGAGCGTCTAACATTGAATAACCTGGTTACCGCGCACTTCTTGCACCTATGGGATAGGCTCAAAGGTCCCTTTAAATTACACTAATTACAATATCCTTTATTATCATTCCTAGGCCACCCACTATTTCTCCCAGCCTGTATAAATCCTGATGCTTTCACAACTTGGAAGTGTCTTCATTTGACCTAGCTAACCACTTTGGTTGCTTCCTCTACTCTGAAGCTTGTTTAGATTTTGCAGGAACAATTACAAATTCTGAGTAGAGAATTATTTTGCTACCTGCAGATATCTCACTTCTTTGCTCCATATCTATGCACCTCTACCTCGCCAAAGTTGTACAACCACCTCATGACCACATCGTCCTGTCTCCCCCCTTATGCTACCCGCTGGACCAATTACTTGAAGATCACTTTAAAGCAGGAAGATTGGGATGACATTTGGGCTACAACTAATTCTTCGTCCTAAAGTATGCTTGCTGTTAAGACCAACTATAAAGTACTCCTGTGCTGGTATCTGGTTCTGGCAAGAATCACTAAATACCTCCCAATCTACCCTGCCAGTTGCTTCCAGGGTTGTGGTGAACAGGGCACACATGTGCATATCCAGTCAGGCAGCTATTTTGGGCTGAAGTTTTCAGAATTCTCTGCACCCTGATGACTATGCTGACCACTCTCAACCCAGCTTTTGCCCTGCTAAATCGTTGCCCATCTGATCTCACAAAAGTGCAATCGAAACTTGCTATCCACGTTATATAACAGCTTCTAAGCAGACTATAGAGAAGGTATGGAAATCACCATCACTCTGCCCTGTAAAAACTAAAAATAGGGTCACCCAAGCTATGATCCACAGTGAGATCAAGGTGACCATTTTGGATAAGTTGGCAAGTATTTATTTTCATGTTTCTTTTTGTTTTGTTGCCATTTTTACTTTGTATATAGTATAAATAAACCACACCTTTTGTTTTTTCACCTGCAATGCTGTTTGCTGTGCCTAATTTGGTGTAGTGAACTCATCCAGGGGGTCAAACACACCAGCTGCCAAGCTAACCCCCTCACAGTTGATAGAGCAATCCAGGGGCCAATCAACAAGCGAACCTCAAGCAAAGGCGGGCAAATGAACAAGTGCAGCAGTCTGGAAGGTCATCAGCAAGCCCAGCTGCAATCTGAGGCTCGCTTCATAGACCTGTTGCAGAAGCAGGAGCAGAGACTCCAACAACAAGTGGGAGACACCCAAGAGGGCTATTGGGCATCACCAAGGAAACTTGGGAAAGTAAGAGTTCTCCCCACACGAGTGTGATTGAGCACGTCACCCAGATGCAAGATAGAATTGCACAGGTAATGCCAATCGAAAAATAACATTTGGCCCAAGCGCAGTTAGCACAGCAGAGGGTGTACAATCGGGGGGCCCAGACTCATACCTTTTCCCCGAGTGATAAGGTACTGGTACTAATCCCAACAGTTGAGACAAATTCCAGACCCAATGGCAGGGCCCATATGAGGTAATTGAAAAAGTGAGTGAGGTAAACTACAGGGTCAGACAACCAGGAAGATTAAAGCCAGAACAGATATATCACATTAATCTGTTGAAAGCCTGGAGAAATTGGGAATTCCTAGTCGCAGAGACTTGGTTGTCACCGGCTCAGTCGGATTGCTTGGTTCCTTAGGTTGGAATAGCAGTCACCTTATCGAAACCCCACCAACAGGAGGTTAAAGAGTTTGTGTTCTGCAACAAAGAGGTTTTCTCTGAGTTGCCGATTCAAGCATGACATTATCACCCCGCCAGGTGTAAGGGTGAAACGAAAACCCTATTGAATACCAGAAGCCCAACGGGAGGCAATATGTGGGAAAGTACAAAGAATGCTTGAATTGGGTGTGATAGAGGAGTCCCAGAGTTACCAGTCCAGTCCTATCATGCTAGTGTCCAAGCCTGATGAGAGCTGGCGATTTTGTAATGATTTTCGACAGTTGAATAAAGTTACAAAATTTTATACCTATTCCATGTCACATATAGATGAGTTGATCGACCGACTGAGAGCAGCCCAGTACATGACAGCGCTTGATCTGACCAAAGGGTAATGGCAGATTCCCCTAGCTGAGTCAGCAAAGGAGAAAACTGCATTTGTAACCCCGGATGGGGCATTCCAGTATAGAAGAATGCCTTTTGGCTTACAGAATGCGCCAGCAACATTTCAGCAGAAAATAGACAAGATTCTGAGGCCCCATCAGAAGTATGCTGCTGCTTACCTGGACAATGCAATTGTCCATAGTACAGATTGGGCCCCACATCTGCCAAAAGTGCAAGTCCTGTTAGATTCCATACGGGAAGCTGGGTTTACAACCAATCCAAAGAAGTGTACCATTGGACAGGAAGAGGCCAAATATCTTGGGTACACTATTGGGAGGGGAGTAATAAAACCCCATATCAACAAGGTTGAAGCTATAGATAGTTGGCCACATCCTACTAGCAAGAAGCAGGTACGGTCATTTCTAGGAATTGCTAGCTATTATCGGCGATTCGTTTCTCATTTTGCTTCTCAGGCTGTGCCCCTAACCAACTTGACAAAAGGGAAGGAGTCTGTCATGGTTATATGGCCCCTGGAGGCTGAAGCAGCATTTCAGTCTTTAAAGAAAGTTTTATGTAGCCAGCCAGTGTTGTACTCACCTGACTTCTCTAAGGACTTTGTTGTACAGACTGATGCATCAGACGTTGGGTTAGGATCAGTACTTTCCCAAGTTTGGAAGGGGGAAGAGCACCCGGTCATTTACCTCAGCAGAAAATTGAAATCCCACAAGTGAACTCATCCAGGGGGTCACACACACCCGCTACCAAGCTAACCTCCTCACTAACTGTATATCTATCTATAGATATACAGTGCCTTGCAAGAGTATTCACTCCCTTGGCATTTTTTGTGTTTTGTTGCCTCACAACCTGGAATTAACATGGATTGCTTAAGGATTTGCATCATTTAATTTGCAGAACATGTCTACAACTTTGAAGATGTATTTTTTTTTTTTTATTGTGCAGCAAACAACAAATAGGACAAAATAACAGAAAAAGTCAATGTGCATAGCTTTTCACCCCCCTAAAGTCAATACTTTGTAGAGCCACCTTTTGCAGCTATCGCAGCTCCAGGTCACTTTGGATAAGTCTCTATGAGCTTGCCACATCTTACCATTGGGATTTTTGCCCATTCCTCCTTGCAAAACTGCTCCAGCTCCTTCAAGTTGGATGGTTTGCATTTGTGAACAGTAATCTTTAAGTCTGACCACAGATTTTCTATTAGATTGAGGTCTGGGCTTTGACTAGGCCATTCCAACACATTTACATGTTTCCCCTTAAACCACTCAAGTGTTGCTTTAGCAGTGTGTTTGGGGTCATTGTCCTGCTGGAAGGTGAACCTCCGTCCTAGCCTCAAATCACACAGAGAATGGTACAGGTTTTGCTCAAGAATATCCTTGTATTTAGCCCCATCCATCTTTCCCTCAACTCTGACCAGTTTCCCAGTCCCGACTGCTGAAAAACATCCCCACAGCATGATGCTGTCACCACCATGTTTCACTGTGGGGATGGTGTTCTTTGGGTGATGTGATGTGTTGGGTTTGCACAAGACATAGCGTTTTCTTTGATGGCCAAAAAGTTCCACTTTAGTCTCAGCAGACCAGAGCCCCTCCCCTCATACATTTTGGGAGTCTCCCACATGCCTTTTCACAAACTCAAAACATGCCATTTTGTTTTTTGCTGAAAGTAATGGCTTTCTTCTGGCCACTCTGCCCTAAAGCCCAACTCTATGGAGCTAATTGTCGCCTATGTACAGATACTCCAGTCTCTGCTGTGGAACTCTGCAGCTCCTCCAGGGTTACCTTAGGTCTCTGTGCTGCCTCTCTGATTAATGCCCTCCTTGCCCGGTCCGTGAGTTTTGGTGTGCGGCCCTGTCTTGGCAGGTTTGCTGTTGTGCCATGTTCTTTCCATTTGGTTATGATAGATTTGATGGTGCTCCTAGGGATTATCAAAGATTTGTATTTTTTTTTATAACCTAACCCTGTACTTCTCAACAACATTGTCCCTTACTTGTTTGGAGAGTTCCTTGGTCTTCATGGCAGTGTTTGGTTAGTGGTGCCTCTTGCTTAGGTGTTGCTGCCTCTGGGGCCTTTCAAAAAGGTGTGTATATGTAATGACAGATCATGTGACACTTAGATTGCACACAGATGGACATCATCCCACTAATTATGTAACTTCTGAAGGTAACTGGTTGCACCAGAGCTTTTTATGGGCTTCATAACAAAGGGGGGGAATACATGCGCACATGACAATTATCAATTTTTTATTTCTAAAAAATTGTTTTATGTATATATTTTTCTAATTTTACTTCACCAACTTAAAGTGGAGGGCCACCCTAAAATAAAAAATAGCATAAAAAAATCGTAAAAAAAATTAAAAAAAAAAAAACATTTGAAAAAAAAAAATTTTTTAAACTTACCTGAAACTCTTGTTGCTAGGCAGCCTTCCTAATCTGCCTCTTCCTATTCTGCGGTGTGTCCTGCTCCTCGGTGAGCGGCCCTTTTGCCTTCTGGGAACTGTGTGTGTTCCCAGAAAACCACGGGGCCATTCACAGAGCGCCGCACCGCTCGCGCAGTAGCACACTGGCAGTGAAGCCGCAAGGCTCCACTGCCTGTTTCCCTTAGTTAGGATGGCGGCGCCGGCAGCCTATCCGATGGATGGATCGGCCCCTGGGGGCCAACATCGCGGGCTCGCTGGACAAGCAAGTGTCCTTATTAAAAGTCAGCAGCTACAGTGTTTGTAGCTGCTGACTTTAAAAAAAAAAAAAAAAAAACGGCCAGACCTCCTCTTTAAGATTATTGTGTTCTGATCCATCACATAATTCAGATTAAAAACACATTAAACTAAAAGCTGTAATGTAACAAAATAGGTAAAAAGCCAAAGGGGTAAATACTTTTGTATCTCACAAAAGTGAGTACGACCCTCACATTTTTTGTAAATATTTTATTATATCTTTTCATGTGATAACACCGAAGAAATGACACAATGTAAAGTAGTGAGTGCACAGCTTGTATAACAGTGTAAATTTGCTGTCCCCTCAAAATAACTCAACACACAGCCATTAATGTCTAAACAGCTGGCCACAAAAGTGAGTACACCCCTAGGTGAAAATGTCCAATTTGGACCCAAAGTGTCAATATTTTGTGTGCCCACCATTATTTTCCAGCACTGCCTTAACCCTCTTGGGCATAGAGTTCACCAGAGCTTCACAGGTTGCCACTGGAGTCCTCTTCCACTCCTCTATGATGACATCACAGAGATGGTGGATGTTAGAGCCTTGCACTCCTCCACCTTCCGTTTGAGGATGCCCCACAGATGCTCAATAAGGTTTAGGTCTGGAGACATGCTTGGTCAGTCCATCACCTTTACCCTCAGCTTCTTTAGCAAGGCAGTGGTCGTCTTATCATGTTGGAATACTTCCCTGCTGCCCAGTCTCCAAAGGAAGGGGATCATGATCTGCTTCAGTATATCACAATACATGTTGGCATTCATGTTTCCCTCAATGAACTGTAGCTCCCCAGTGCCGGCAGCACTCATGCAGCCCCGGACTATGACACTCCCACCACCATGCTTGACTGTAGTTAAGACACACTTGTCTTTGTACTCCTCACCTGGTTGCTGCCCAACACGCTTGACACCATCTGAACCAAATAGATTTATCTTGGTCTCATCAGAACACAGGACATGGTTCCAGTAATCTATGTCCTTAGTCTGCTTGTCTTCAGCAAACTGTTTGCGGGCTTTCTTGTGCATCATCTTTAGAAGAGTCTTCCTTCTGGGACGACAGCCATGCAGACCAATTTGATGCAGTGTGCGGCGTATGATCTGAGCACTGACAGGCTGACCCCCCCACCCCTTCAACCTCTGCAGCAATGCTGGCAGCACTCATACATCTATTTCCCAAAGACAACCTCTGGATATGACGCTAAGCACGTGCACTCAACTTCTTTGGTTGACCATGGCAAGGCATGTTCTGAGTGGAACCTGTCCTGTTAAAACGCTGTATGGTCTTGATCACTGTGCTGCAGCTCAGGTTCAGGGTGTTGCCAATCTTCTCATAGCCTAGGCCATCTTTATGTAGAGCAACAATTTTTTTTTTTCAAATCCGCAGAGGGTTCTTTGCCATGAGGTGCCATGTTGAACTTCCAGTGACTAGGATGAAAGAGTGAGAGCGATAACACCAAATTTAACACACCTGCTCCCCATTTACACCTGAGACTTTGTAACGAGTCACATGACACCAGAGAGGGAAAATGGCTAATTGGGCCCGATTGGGACATTTTCACTTAGGGGTGTACTCACTTTTGTTGCCAGCGGTTTAGACATTAATGGCTGTGTGTTGAGTTATTTTGGAGGGGACAGCAAATTGACACTGTTATAGAAGCTATACACTCACTACTTTACATTGTAGCAAAGTGTCATTTCTTCAGTGTTGTCATATGAAAAGATATAATAAAATATTTACAAAAATGTGGTGGGTGTACTCACTTTCGTGAAATACTGTATACCTTATGTTATAATGTTTCTCCCAAAAAAGTTTCTCTCCCCAGAAACCCCTTGTAACGACACCCCGAGTACGAAAGGGGTTAAAGTCGTTTAGGACATTCCCTTCCCGAACACCAAGGCAGCTACCGAACACTCCGATCAGCCGAACAAGAAACCCATATGAATAACTCTCCCCCCAAATACGAGACAAAGCTCTGTCTTGAGGGTCAACCAGGAATCAACTCCTCTATTTTCACACATGGACACAACAGATAAAATAACTCAGACTCTTTCTCCCCACCCTTGGAAAACCGGGCAGGCCAAACTGTCCAATTACAATGGACACATAGGTCAGGTGTGTCCAACGTCTCATCAGCACACAGTCTTATCAGCAAGGAGAGCTGCTGGAGGAATCCCCCCTCCCTCCATAGAAATACACATCCTGTGATCCAAGGCAGACAAACACAATAGAACATTGGAATACAGCCCCACCCCAAACTAGCACAGCAAACAGTACACAACAGCATGAGACAACACACAATATATGCACCCAACATTGTGAAGCAGTCACTATTTATAATATGGCACATACGGGGTTCCCAGAGTTTTGTGTTTTGAGGGGGACATGGACTTGAATCCAAAAGTAACATTAGTTTAGGGTCCCCAGGCATACACCTCACAAAAAGTATTGTTCCCTTAAAATCCAGGGCCCATAGTCGAAAGGCAAGAGGCCTGCATTCAGTCCTCTCCAAAAGCCTCTGTCCCAGCTAGGTCTGTCACTCCCCTTTACCAGAAAAGATTTTTCAATAGTTGCTAAATCACTGATAACCAAAATTGGAAAATACGACAAACTACCCACACTCCAAAAATGGAAAGAATACACAGTATGTCTGAAGACATAAAATTGAAAAAAAATGAACTATATCTAAAAGAATAATACTGGTCTATTTGATAAAATAAGGAATCTTTGGGTTGAATGTGGTAATAAATGTGAAAAAAAA
The DNA here is from genome assembly GCF_042186555.1 of Aquarana catesbeiana. NCBI lineage: Eukaryota > Metazoa > Chordata > Amphibia > Anura > Ranidae > Aquarana > Aquarana catesbeiana. The sequence goes on from NC_133327.1 coordinate 23,431,910, forward strand.
GTTGCGCTACTAGTGATTATAAAGGGCAAAAAAGCAATAACTTAGCAGCCAACATCAACAGTATAGTGAACCGTGTAACAAAATAGAAAAAAATATATAAAATGCAGCGCTAGTGTAAAGATTAAAATCCCTAGAGCATCCCCCAGGGATGGGTGTGAAACTGATGGCTGCTCGTTAATAAGAAACCAACATCTAGTGAATATATCATTAAAAAAATAAATAAATAAATAATAATGTCAATGTGCAATAAACAGGAAAAAGCAAATAAATGAAGTTTCTGTGAAAAAAAAAGAAATACAAACAGTAAACAAAACAGTCCGTGATGAACAAAAGCTTAAATATTCCTCAATGAGGTACTGTATAGTCCCATGTAAAGAGAACATAGGGATGTGTTGTAATATGTTGGCCAATTTATGTATAATATTGTATTGGAGTGCTGACCAGAAATTCAGTTGCATTGTCCAACTGAATTTTAACATAGCAAGGGAACAAGCTGAAGACTCTTTGATGTGTTAATCATATGCAAGTCTATTTGAACATTTCAAAGGGTATTCAAGTGGTATGTTAATCTAATCTAATTACATATATCTAAAGAGGACTTGTTGATGTTGATATGCTAATCAAAGTCCTAAATTGAAAGGCCAATCAAATTGCTCAGCCATTCAATGCCTGGTGAATATAACACGGCATTCAGTCTATAGGTTTTGGGAGTGAGCTTGTCTGTGTAGGGGAGGCTTGCCTGTGCATGGCTGGGAAGACTGAATAATATGGGTCTCTGAATTATATTTCCTCTGTCGGATTTCTTTGTCATCTGTGGACTTTGGACTTTGTTCTGTGTTGGAAGTCAATAAAGTGCATCTCTCTGGAAGAATTGGGTTGCTGCGGAAGAGTACTTACATCATCATCATTATAATAATACCTAAATATTAATTATCTATACACCCAATATACATTAATATACTAGATCACTACACTGGTGCCGTGACTCGGATCAGAAGAGCATTTTCGGACTTAGTAACAGAAGTCGGTGGTGACAACAATCCTGTGAGGTGGACAGAAGTCTGATGAAGAACCAAGAGCTGTGCTGTGACTCTGTCTGGTTGTGACATAAGAGAGTCTGATCTACAAATTTAAACAAGTTGGGAACCCCAGAATTATTCTCTGGAGACTGGAAACAAAAAAAAAAAAAAAAAAAGGACTGTGTCGTGTACCAGAAGACCTGAACTGGAATCTGAAGGAGTAACTAATGCGGTGAGTAAAATATTTCCTTTTTTTTTTAATTATTAGTATTATAGTCAAAATGCTTACTCAGTGTGAAGCCAGTATCAGTTCTGATAAAGTTAACAGATGGGTATTAAAATGTATTAAGCGCCATGGTGGTCCTTATGAAATTCCAGAAAAATGTAAGCAGACGTGGACGATGATGAAGGAATTTTTAGAGAAAAATGTTTTTGATAGCAAAATTTCAGAAAGTAAAAGAAAAGGTTGTATTATACAGGGCCTATTATCTTGCTGTTTAACAATGGAAAGTTCTTTGAATGGTAAGGTTGAGGAAAATGCGCAGTTACAGAAGGCAGTTGATAATAGCAACAATGTTTGTGAGCGGTTACAAAACCAATCAGACACTGAGACAGTAAATTTAAAATTGCATGCGGTTACCATTGGAGAAGCTTTACTTGAGAAATCTAAACATTGTGATGAATTATCAGAGGAAAATGAGAGATTAAAATTAAGAATTATGGAATTAGAGAAGAGATCTCAGGAATGCAGATATGCATCAAATCTTGGATTCAGCAATCTGCAGCAAACAGAACCTCATATTAAATCTGATAATTCATTACCAGCTGCACCCACTGTGACTACCACAGTTTATAACAATAATAATAATACAGGTGAAGTTCAGCTTGTAATGAAGCCATTGAAACCAAAATTATTAGACGCAATTCTTAAAGAAATAGGAATGGTTCCATACCATGATTTAAACAGATTTTTAAAATGGTTTTGTGACGTGCAGCAAGTCAGAGATATGTACAATCTCAACCCATCTGACTTAGAAAGAGTTTTGCAACATTCTGTAGGAAGTGGTCTTTGGATGAGAATTAAACAAATCTGTATTCAGCCTCTGAGGACAAGGGACATATTACTGGAATTATTATGTGTTTTGTATGGTGTACGTTCTGATGTTACTATTCATGGAAAGATCCAACAAATGCAAAATGAATCTCCCTATGAATTGTCACACAGGATAGCAACTATTATGGAATTATTGGTCGGTAATAATCTTGCATTTGAGCGTGGTGGCTTGATACATATGAGTATGTTTCTAGATGCATTGCATGAAGATATCAAACAAAATATTTTATTAGTTACCCCAAATCCTCATGATTTAAAAGACATATTGTTGAGAGCAGACCATTTATGGAGAAAGTCAAATGAGCAGGCTGTCAAAATTGATTTAGCCACATTGTTTAGGACAAATACTGAACATAAAGATCAGAAGATAATATCCTATGATAACACCCAGAGAGGACACTCCGGGTCAAACATAGGTGATATTAATATGAAAAACAGAGCTGACCAAAATAATAATAAGAAAAGGTCCAAGACTTGGATACCGTTTTCTCAGTTAAAACAGAAATATGACCACCTGAAAATTGAGTATGACAAGATGAGAGGGGAACGTGATAAATTATTACAGCAGTTGAAGGGGGTACAGGGTGTCATGAATGTACAAGATGTATATTCTCCAGATCTGTTTTTGAATGCAGATGACACTTCTCCAGCAGTGGGGGTGAATTAGCTTCAAACTGTATATGTGTAAATAGTGTTTTGTTTTAACTTCAAACAATGTTTAAGGACCTTGCTAATTAGTTTTGTTGGAGAGTTTTTTGTCTTTCAGATATTGACATTTAAATGACGGTGAATAGCAGAAGCACAGTCTGAAATTGCTGGCTAGTGGGGGAGGATTATGGGAGAAATGCTGAATAGACAATATATCACTATACATGGAATTATAAAGCATTCATGGACTCTCTCGAAATTCATCAAGCAATGGACCTTTTTTTCTTTTTTCTTCAACGCCCTAATTTTTAATTTTTCTCCCTTTTCCTGATATATTTTGCTTTTCATTTTTCTTAATTTTCTTTATGTTTTATTTCTTGAACTTTATCTTAAAACCAAAGAGAAGCATTTTAACCTAAAATAATTTTCATAACATCTGTACATATTACATAATGCATATTGATATATTTTTTGTTGTTTGATTTATGGGTCAGTTCTAGTAGTTCGAACCGACCCAAGTGGGGGTATATGTTGTAATATGTTGGCCAATTTATGTATAATATTGTATTGGAGTGCTGACCAGAAATTCAGTTGCATTGTCCAACTGAATTTTAACATAGCAAGGGAACAAGCTGAAGACTCTTTGATGTGTTAATCATATGCAAGTCTATTTGAACATTTCAAAGGGTATTCAGGTGGTATGTTAATCTAATCTAATTACATATATCTAAAGAGGACTTGTTGATGTTGATATGCTAATCAAAGTCCTAAATTGAAAGGCCAATCAAATTGCTCAGCCATCCAATGCCTGGTGAATATAACACGGCATTCAGTCTATAGGTTTTGGGAGTGAGCTTGTCTGTGTAGGGGAGGCTTGCCTGTGCATGGCTGGGAAGACTGAATAATATGGGTCTCTGAATTATATTTCCTCTGTCGGATTTCTTTGTCATCTGTGGACTTTGGACTTTGTTCTGTGTTGGAAGTCAATAAAGTGCATCTCTCTGGAAGAATTGGGTTGCTGCGGAAGAGTACTTACATCATCATCATTATAATAATACCTAAATATTAATTAATAGACTCGATCACTACAGGATGTTGCCTTTTCGACAGATGATAAGTAAAAATGAGCAGGCTTCTCCATAGATCATTCACAGATACGCATGTAGTTGCCCCAGTTGAAGGACTATTGTTCAAAACATGTCGGGTTGTTAGCCTTTGTGCTTCTGACACCACGCAACTAATCTCTTTTTTATGTGATCACCCTTTGTACCCACCTTGCTAGGTGGTTTGGACTTTTTAAATAAATTTTAAAAAAATGTAATTCAGATTCATGCACTATGTGGAGGCCCTTTCTTTCTTTTCCCCATGATCTGACACGCTGCCATTTGGAGTCTGCATATCCCATCCAGCTGGTGATTGAGTTTGAGTTCAGGCACGTCTACCTGTTGGAGGTTCTGGTGTGCACCATCTGTTCTCCACTGTTCCGGATGTCGCTATCGAGGTATATCATTATACCATCACAGTCTCCCACCAAGCATCTGCTGGATTGAATGATCCAAATGCCTGTCTGACCCACCGCCGTACGGCGAGTGTGTCCACCCTCTGCGGTAAGCGTACCCAATTCTTCAATCATCCTACATGCATATCTGTGAATGATCTATGGAGAAGCCTGCTCATTTTTACTTATTTGTCGAAAAGGCAACATCCCTATGTTCTCTTCACATGGGACTATACAGTACCTCATTGAGGAGCATTTAAGCTTTTGTTCATCACGGACTGTTCGCATTTCTTTTTTTTTTCTTTCACAGAAACTTCATTTATTTGCTTTTTCCTGTTTATTGCTCTTGAATGAGGTAATCAATCACTTTTAAATGATTCCTTCCTTAAAATATACAATATTACTGTCTCACTTTTGGTGTAATATATGTATTTATATTAACAAAACAATTTTGTAAATTGTATGTGTATGTTTTAATATTATTAATTGGCATTGCAACACCACCCTGTTACCCTCTTTCATTCAGGGCAGTATTTCATTAAATATGTAACAAAGTTATAAGCCTTCAAAGTATAATTAAATATATGTAGCACTAACTCACGGTGGAGCTGCTGATTTGTTGCGGGCTGTTTCCGTTACCTTTTTTACCTGTGATTTCACCAACATCGGGTCTAGGGTCCCGTTGAGCTTACTAATAGACAATGTAGGCACCAGTCACTTGAATATTTTTTCCAATGCTTTAATGGGATATAACTGGAAGAAGTAGCAGGAAAGAGGTAGAAGAGTTGCAGAGAAGTTCAAATACCTTTTCTTGGTGTAGCACTGAATAATTGGAATTTTAGGGATGAGTATATCTTCCTTTCAGAGTTAAATCTTTGCCCGCCCGGATAGGTCTCTCTCACCAACCTAACAGCCGGCACGCAGCACGAACAAAAAGTCTCTGCCACAGACTTGAGTGAAATAAAACCCGTACGATCCTCTGCCACAGGATGTAGTGGTTTGCGATGAACAGCAAACACAGTACCAGAACCTTTAAGCCTTGCATGGTCTCTTCCAAGATGGGTCCTCCCCTGGATCTTCCCGATTGTCCAGCTTCTTCCCGCAGGATAGACAGCACAGGACCATCCCAACGATAGCAGGTCCCAGACAGGCTTCTGGGTGCACCTGCATGGCTGCAGCTCCGCAACCCTCCAGGCCATAGGGCTATGAGATAGCAGTCAATGACACATACCTCTAGGCCAGGAGGGCCACGAGGCAAAAAGCTCTGCGAAACATGGCATCTGCCCCATAAATACCCTCTCCCAGAATGCAACCCGGAGGACCACCTCCGCCGAGTTATCTCCGGGACAGAAGAGCACTCATTCACTTCAGCATGTTGCCTTTCCAACACCGACACATGGTGACACCGACACCCACAGGCACAGTGTGAAACTACAGGCAACACAGTCAAACTGGAACAGAGCATAAATCTGACAATAAACTAAATCTGAACTATGTACAAAACATTTGACCCACTAAATTTACCTATAAGCGGTAGATTGAAAAATCTACCAGTGCTATATATATATTTATATATATATATATATATATTTTATATTGTTTTTTGTGTGATTTGTAGAGAGTGGAGAGGGACTAGAACCCCATCGGTTTTTATTGCTGTCTGCGCTCCCATTAGTGAGATTCAACCCTTTATATTTGTGCTGTTTACCATTAGCATTGAAAGTAAGAAGAAAATCCCAAATTTTGGGTTGTCCCCAGAAAAGTAACAGAAGGGAAATCTTCCAATGGGGACACTATTTCTGGTGACCTCTTTATTTGTAGGGATGTTCCTCTCACTTCCTGTTTGGCTATGGACAGCAAGGTGAAGGAAAATTTCACCAATCGGGACACAGAAAACTACCCCCAGGATGAAATTAAGCCGTGTTCCCTAAGTTTTAAATGCAACATTTTTTATATTTATTTTTGAGGTTGCTTCAAATGTTCTCAATATGTCCTCTTTAAATGAGTCACATGGCTTGGACTTTGTAATGCTCAACAAACCTTGTTACAGGTGGGTTTTCTCATTTCTCAAGATAAATCCATAGGTGGCTGGCAGTATTTTTTGTAGAGGTGTTCGACCAAGGTGTTACTTCCAGGTACTATAGAAAATATATAATATAAAAAAACCTTCTCCATGATGAATAATGGATGGGGTAGAAACATTGAGGATGAAAATAACTGATGTTTCCACACATGACATCGTCCGTAGAGTTAAATACTGGCATGCCATACAACTTCTTCACAACACGAGTGAAAACCCTGGTCCTTGGTTGTCCCCCCTATTTTTCCCCTGTAGTTCTCAAACAAAGTTCTCCATAAACTGCCATGCCAATTGATAATGCGAGGAGAGGCCAAAAACACTACTTGCTAGTAACTAGTGACACCCTGGGCTGCTAGAAAATGGTCCTGGGGTATTGGACGAAGTGAGATGACATCAGTATCCATGTAAATTCCACCGTATCTTCCAAATCATGGCAAACCTACAGGCATCTGAGGAGGAAAGAGAGAGAAAGAGAGAGAGAATGAGAGAGAAAGAGAGAGAAAGAGAGAGAAAGAGAGAGAAAGAGAGAGAAAGAGAGAGAAGAGAGAGAAGAGAGAGAAAGAGAGAGAAAGAGAGAGAAAGAGAGAGAAAGAGAGAGAAAGAGAGAAGTGAAAGAGAGGAAAGAGAGAGAAAGAGAGAGAAAGAGAGAGAAAGAGAGAGAAGAGAGAGAAGAGAGAGAAAGAGAGAGAAAGAGAGAGAGACCCCATCTTGAATGAAGTTTGGTTTTGGGTACCAATTCACAAAAATTATTTTTTTTTTTTAGAACTTGAGAGATTTCAGAGACAAGCAAATAAATTAATAAGGAGCACGGAGGATCTCAGATATGGAGGGATATAAATAAATGTATAAGCGGCGCACACTCAAAACAATAAAGAATAAAGATTTCAAAGTATAAAAGTGCAAAGGGCAAGAGCAATATAAGAACTAATCCCAAAAAAGTTCAGCAGAGAAATAGTTGATTAATAATTATGTGCAGATAATGACTTCAATGTCCAAATATAAAGTGCAGTATTCCAAAACAGTAAAAGTGAACTTCAATTAGTGGTTAACATCTCCTCCACCAGCATCCGTGATCCACCACAGGTGTGCACCAGCCTCTCACCTCAAAGAAAGACCCCAATGGGTCTTAGTGCGCTTCAGGTCACTACAGACCATTAAGAAATCCTCTCCTTGCAGTATCACATAAGGTTGTGGTATATAGAAATGGCAATGGATGAAAATACAATATATTCCTTCTGGATAACTGCATTCTCCTTGGACGCCTCCACTCTCCTCCATTAAACACTCATAAGAAAAGGAAACAAGATCTCCATAGTCGTAGTAAATCAAATAAAACACATTTAAATCATGAGTAGTAATTCACATAAAATTTCACAGCAGTCACAGATCACGTGACTTTCTCAAGGGTTGAGAAAGTCACGTGATCTGTGACGCAAGGCGTTTGGAAGGAGCCAGGTGACATTTTATTTCCGGTCGCGGCCAAGACCAGATATCTATGTTTAGATCGATGCTGACTGCTGTAAAAGCTTTATTTGAAGATTCCTTATATTGTTTTGAGTGTGCGCCGCTTATACATTTATTTATATTCATCATTGTGGGGACACACTTTTTTAAGTTGGCTGCCACTCTTTATGTATTTTAACTGATTGATTTGCACATCAGGCTACTTCTATTCAGATATGAGGGAAGATTAACTGAACTGAATGTATTCTCCCGTGAGAAGATGTGATTAAGGGGGAACTATGATTACCTTGTATGAATACATACAGTAAATAGTTCATATTTTAAATTGTTCAACCTAAGGTCATTGCAGATGACAAGGGGGCATTCTTTGCACCTCAGGGAAAAGAGGTATGGCTGCCATATATAGGAAAGGCTTCTTCACAGCAAGAGCAGTGAAAATGTAGAATAGACTTCTACATAAACTAGTTGAAGACAGCTGTGTAGATGATTTAAAAAAAAAAAAGCCTTGATGTGTTTCTAAATGCACAAAATATAAATGGCTATAAAATATTTAATAAGAAATAACAGATTCTTGATCCTATGAGTGTCTGATTGTCTTAAAGTGGTTGTAAAGGCAGAAGGTTTGATATCTTAATGCATTCTATGCTTAGCCGTTCAGCTGTTTGGGGTGCCATCTTTTACCTCTTGTCAATCAGGTCCTGTCTGCAGGTGCCAAGGGATGCAGTTTGACTGATAAGAAAAGCCTGTATTTATGCTTGTTTGTGAGTAGTACCATTGCTTTTTTATATTTTTAATAAAACCTTTATATCCGTAATGCACTAGGTCAGTGCGCCCTCCTTTTTTCTGTTTTCCCCTTTACACAGCACCCTGCACCTCTGGAACCCTTTACACAGCACCCTACATCTCTGGACCCCTTTACATTACAGCAGTTCCTCTGTTAAGCGCTGCTCACTGTCTCTCCTCTTGCGGTATAGGAGGAGAGAGTGTCTTTCTCCTGCACCGCTTGGCCGGCTCTGGAGGTTCTGGATGTCACCCGGGTAGTGGTACTTTCCACACCCGGCCCGGGCACCCCTGCACCCTGTCACAGCTTGGCACTCCTGGCTCTCCCTGGCTGCCCTGTCACCGCACCACTGCACTGCCTGAGCCCACCCGCTGTCACCGCTTCCCTCGTGGGGGGTTGCTGGCCTGACACCCCCCACAGTGTGTGGCACCCAGGGTGGACCACCCCCCCAGTTGGTAAGCCACTGCTCTTTTTTTTAAATTCCATAATATTTTTATTGAAATATTTAGAGGACGAATATTGATTTGGAGAAGCTGACATAGAATGTGTCTGACAATTCAAGAATACATTGCAAAAACAATACTAAGATACACCAATGTTTACATAATGATATTATACTAAAGAATCAAAAGTGAGGTACATACATGTTCTAGGATGAATTGTCTGAACAGCTAAAATCAAGAGGATTTGTTGTACGTATAGTAAAAGGAGGATCAATAAACAAATTACCAAACATGTATAGCATGCACACACAAGGGTGCAAAATCCAAAGCCATTACTATTATTTAAAGGGGTTATAAAGTCAGGTTTTTTATCTTTATGCATTAAAAAAGCCTTCTGTGTGCAGCCCCCCTAACACTTACCTGAGCCCCCTCTGGATCCAGCGATGTCCACAAGTGCCTCTGCCTCTCTCTCCTCATTGGCTGAGACACAGCAGCGGTGCCATTGGCACTGCTGCTGTCAAAGTCAGTTAGCCAATGAGGAGAAAGAAGGGGAGGGGCTGAACCACGGCTCCGTGTCTGAATGGATACACAGATCTAAGGCTTGGCTCGGGTACCCCCATGTCAAGCTCCTTGCTGTAGGGGCACTCAACAGAAGAGAGAGGCACAAGGAGCGCTGAAGAGGGACCCAAGAAGAGGCGGATCCAGGCTGCTCTGTGCAAAACCTTTACTTAGAGCAGGTAAGTATAACATGTTTGTTATTTTTATAGAAAAATAAACAAGACTTTACAATCACTTTAATCATCTATAGTACCTTGAATATCTTGGGGAGTCCAAGCATGAGTAAGTGTGAGGAAAGATGGAAGAAGCCACCCCTAGGCTATAAAATAGACCCAATGGGTTGTGGTCCCCTCTTATATAGTATATAACATCATCACCAATAGGGATGAGCCGAACACCCCCCCCCCCCCCAGTTCGTTTCGCACCAAAACCTGCGAACGGCCGGAAAATTTGCACGAACGTTAGAACCCCATTGACATCTATGGGACTCGAACGTTCAAAATCAAAAGTGCGAATGTTAAAGGCTAATTTGCATGGTATTGTCCTAAAAAGGGTTTGGGGACCCAGGTCCTGCCCCAGGGAACATGTACTGTATCAATGCAAAAAAAAGTTTTAAAGATGGACGTTTTTTCGGGAGCAGTGATTTTAATGATGCTTAAAAGAAAAAAAAAAAAAAAGTTAAATATTCCTTTAAATATCATACCTGGGGGGTGTCTATAGTATCCCTGTAAAGTGGTGCATGTTTCCCCATGCTTAGAACAGTCCCTGCACAAAATGACATTTTTAAAGGAGTAAAAGTCATTTAAAACTGCTTGCGACTTTAATGTAATGTCGGGTCCTGGCAATATGGATGAAAATCAGTGAGACAAACGGCATGGGTACCCCCCCAGTCCATTACCAGGCCCTTTGGGTCTTGTATGGATATTAAGGGGAACCCCACACCCAAATTATAAAAAGGAAAGGTGTGGGGCCACCAGGCCCTATATACTCTGAAGAGCAGTATACAGGCAGCGCAAACAAGATTTGGACTGTAGGTTTGTTGCTAAGTAGAATCTGTTTGTAATTTTGAAATCTATTTTAAGCTTTTTGGAAAACATAGGGAAGAGTTATCACCCCTGTGACATTTGTTTTGCTGTCTGTGCTTCTCTTCAGAATATTTCACCTCATTTTCTGTCCCAATGAGAATGTTTTTAGAAAATTTGGGGTTTTTAGTGAAACAAGGATTGGTGATAAAGCATCAGTGGAAAGGAGAAATGTTTTTCCCATATTAACTCTTAAAGGAGAGAGTTTCCCTTCCTAGGGGTAGATTTCATCTCACTTCCTGTTGTCTCCTTCTGTTTGCAAGTAGGAGTCGTTTGTAAGTTGCATGTTTGAAAGTAGGGGCCTGCCCTATATACTCTGCAGAAATTGGAGCCTTAGGTGTTGGTGTTGCCACAACACTGTAAGCCCTCACAGGGCCCTGCTGTGAAATATTAGATCAAGAATTGTAATTACATGTCTCTGTTAAACAGGGGCAGAAAAATTGGGCCTTAGGCACTGGTGCTGGTGCCACAACACTGCAACCCCTCACAGATACTCTAGTTGGAGCGCAGGAATGAACCCTGCTGTAAAGTATTGCATCAAAAATTGTAATTACACGCCCCTGTCAAACAGGGGCAGAAAAATTGGGCCTTAGCCACTAGTGGCGGCGCCCAGAACCACAAATGTTCTTACAAGCTATCAGCATGATCATTGAGGAGGAAGAGGATAAACACTCAGCATAACAGGATAGTCACTCAGCAACAGCATAGGCAGTCTTGAAGGGATCTGACATTTAAAAAAAAAATATTCGGTTACATCAGCATCAGGTGCTTGGTAGCTGGGGGTGATCCAAGAATGATTCATTTTTATGAAGGTCAGTCGATCGACCGAGTCGGTGGACAGACGCACCCTGTGATCGGTTACAAAGCCTTCAGCAGCACTGAATGTGCGTTCCAAAAGAACGCTGGATGCAGGACAGGCCAGTAGCTCAATTGCATACTGTGCAAGCTCTGGTCAGTGATCCATCCTCAAGACCCAGTAACCCAGAGGATTTTCTGGGTTACTGCAACGCGTCCCCAGAAACTGGAAGGTTACAAACTCCTGTCCCTGGACAACGTGTTGCTGAGGCTTCGGTCAGTCAAAGAAGGAGTGGTGGAGAAGGTGGCCGTCTGACTGATGCGTATAGACAATTTTTTAGTCCGCAGCCCCAAGATCAGATCTTGCCCCTAGATATTCCTGGACCATGTAAAAACAGACACTGGCGATGGTTGCTGGAACCGATCATACCTTGGGGCTGCAGACTAAAAAAATTGTCTGAACGCATCGGTCAGACGGCCACCTTCTCCACCGCTCCTTCTTTGACTGACCAAAGCAACACGTTGTCCAGGAACAGGAGTTTGTAACCTTCCAGTTTCTGGGAACGTGTTGCACAGACCTTTCTGCAAGGCCTCCTGAAGATGTTTCATGCTCTGCTCCCTCTGCGATAGCAAGATAAGGTCCGCAACCTTACCCTTGTAACGTGGATCAAGGAGGGTTGCCAGCCAGTATTGAGCCCTCTCTTTGATACCACGAATACGAGGATCCTTCCGCAGGCTTTGCAGGATCAGGGAGGCCATGAAGCGTAGGTTTGCTGAGGCATTCGGTCCACAGTCCTCTGGGTCACTAAGGACGACATGATCCGCAGCCACCTCCTCCCAGTCACGTACAAGTCCATAGGTTTCTTGGGACTGTAAATGATCCCTTAAAGACTGCTGCTGATGCTGAGTGCCAGGCTCCACCTCCATGCTGACACAATCCTCCTCCTCCTCTTCCTGTGTGATCGGCGGGCATGCAGGAACACTGTCTGGATAAAGGGGGCCTTGAGAGCTAAGGAAGTCCTCCTCTTCCTGTGTCTGTTCTGCCTCAAGTGCCCTGTCCATTATTCCGCGCAGCGTGTGCTCCAACTGGTGGACAAGGGGGACAGCGTCACTGATGCATGCACTGTCACTGCACACCATCCTTGTGGCCTCCTCAAATGTTGACAGGACAGTGCATGCATCCCTGATCATGGCCCACTGGCGTGGGGAAAAAAAAACAAGCTCCCCTGACCCTGTCCTGGTGCCATAGTCGCACAGGTACTCATTGATGGCCCTCTGCTGCATGTGCAGCAGCTGCAGCATGGCAGTTGAGTTCCACCTGGTGGGCATGTCACAGATTAGGCGGTTCTTGGGCAGGTTAAATTCCTTTTGGAGGTCAGCCAGCCAAGCACTGGCATTATATGATCTGCGGAAATGCACACAGACTTTCCTGGCCTGCCTCAGGACATCCTGTAAGCCCGGGTACCTGCCCAAGAACTGCTGCACCACCAAGTTAAGGACGTGAGCCAAACAGGGCACATGGGTCAGTTGTCCCTGTCAGAGTGCAGAGAGGAGGTTGGTGCCATTGTCACAAACTACCATACCTGCCTTAAGCTGGTGTGGCATCAACCATCTCTGAACCTGCCCCTGCAGAGCTGACAGAATATCTGCCCCAGTGTGGCTCCTGTCCCCCAAGCACACCAGCTCAAGCACCGCATGACATCTTTTGTCCTGCGTGCTTGCGTAGCCCCTTGAACGCCTACGGAGCACCGCTGGTTCCGAAGACAAATCAGCACAGGAAGAGGCCATGGAGGAGGAAGAAGAGGAGGGGGTGGAGGAGAGAGGTGTGGCAGAATCACCACTAGTAGTATTTTGGAGGCGTGGTGGCAGAACAACCTCCAACACTACTGCACCCTGTCCTGCATCCTTCCCAGCTGCCAGAAGAGTCACCCAGTGTGCAGTGAAAGACAAGTAACGTCCCTGTCCATGCCTGCTGGACCATGAGTCAGCGGTAATATGCACCTTAATGCTGACCGCCCTGTCCAGCGAGGCCAAGACATTGTCTTCTACATGCCGGTAGAGAGCCGGAATCGCCTTCTGTGAGAAAAAGTGGCGTTTGGGAACCTGCCACTGAGGAACCGCACATTCCACAAACTCACGGAAGGGGGCAGAGTCTACCAACTGAAAACAGTTGAAGTGCTAGCAATTTAGCCAAGCTAGCATTTAACCGCTGGGCTGTGACACACCTAATTCTACACCTTCATTCCTCTCAGTGCAGGTCTCAGAGAGGACTGAAAGTATAGTGGGGTTGGAGATCCCAGCTGATGAGGAGCAAGGAGAGGTCCTCCTTGTTCTTTGGTGTGGGTCTTTTAGATACGCTTGCCAACGAACTGCATGGCAGGTCAACATTTGTCTGGTCAAGCATGTGGTGCCTAAGCGGGAGATGTTTTGGCCACGCGAGATACGCTTGAGACATATGTTGCAAATAGCAGTGGTGGGATCTGATGCACTCGTCTCAAAAAGGCCCACACCAAAGAACTTTTGGAATAACGTGCAGAGACAGCAGCGCCCTGCACATGCAGAGCTTTGCGGTGTGATGCAGTTGGTGTGCTGCCCTTAAGCTGACCCCTGGAGGGCATTCCTATCAGGCACCCACGTGGAGTCAGTGAACTCATCATCCCCTCCCTCCTCATCACTGAAGCAAAGCTGGCAGTATGCTGCAGCTGGGGGAACATGACTGCCAGATTGCTGTCGTTCTTGGGCACCCCCTCTCTCTGGGCTCACGTTACTGCCTTCCTCTAGCTGGGTACCATCGTCGGAGCCTTCAAAATGCTGGGCATCCTCCTGGAGCATGTACCCAACACTGTGGTCAAACAGTTCGGGGGACTCCTCAGGAGGACATGGTGGGGCTAGGGAAGGAGTGACTGATGCCATTGAGCTGAGGGAAGAGGCCACGTTGGCAGCTGCTTTGCCAGACAAAGTACCCTGAGCATGGGTGAGGGAGGATGAGGACGGCTGGGTCATCCACGCTACCAAGTCTTCCGCATGTTGCGGCTCAACATGTAAAAACACCTGCCTGCCAGTAGTAGGAAGAGAATAACAGGAATGGATCTAGCTAAACTGAATACAGTGTATAATATATATATATATATATATATATATATATATATATATATATAGCGAGTCAGTTAGCTGCACTTACAGTGTAGTGTGTATATATATATATATATATATATATATATATATATATATATATATATATATATATATATATATATATACACACACACACACACATACACACATATACACACACACACACACACACAATACACTGTAAGTGCAGCTAACTGACTCGCCTGCCTACGCTAACTTAAATCAAATGACACTGTCTCTCTGTCTATCTATCTCTCTCTCTCTCTGTCTCTGTCTCTCAACGCCAGAACACACTACACAGGGCCACCGTGCAGGCGGCCTTATATAGTGTGGGGCGTGTACTAAACCCCCGAGCCATAATTGGCCAAAGCCACCCTGGCTTTGGCCAATTACGGCTCTCTGTACAGGCAGCGCTGTGATTGGCCAAGCATGCAGGTCATAGTGCATGCTTGGCCATTTCAGCCAGCAATGCACTGCGATGCTGCAGTGAATTATGGGCCGTGACGCGCCACTCGAATTTGGCGCAAACTGCCCATATCGTTCGTAATTCGGGAATGACCGAACACACGATGTTCGAGTCGAACATGTGTTCGATTCGAACACAAAGCTCATCCCTAATCACCAACATAAAGACGAGCGGGGGGAAAAAAAAATGAAAAGGAAGGGGGATGGTAAAATAGAAAAGTCAAGTAAAGAGTAGAAAAGATTAGACTTAGATTCCTTAGAAAGAAGGAAATAGGGAGAGTGAGTAGATTTGTAAGAAGAACGGAAGGTCACACACAAAAAAGCCTGTAATATTGAGTAATATTATCCAGCTTTCCCAAATATTTTTTCTGTAACAACTTTCCCCAAAAAGTACCCCCCTTGATCTGTAAATGTACCTTATCAAACCATGGCTTAAGAGGTGTGTTATTAAATAACTGATCCATTTTGAGAGGGAAGAGGTAAACATTGCTATAAGATGACAGGGTTGGAAATTGTTGTCTTGCTCTCTTCTCATCTTCTTCTGTGGTAATGTCCTCCAGTCCTTTCATGAAGAAGGCCACCGGTCGGTCAGGGTAGACTCGTGCAGCTGATTCAATGGCACAAAGTACCAGGGATGGTGGATCCATGCTGTCTGTTGTCTCCACAAATAAGATTCCATTTCCTTCTCTTAGAATGGTTTTTGCACTAAAAGAACTTGACATTCCATTAGTATGGTCTATGGTTACTAATTCCGAGTCTTTCAAAATAAGGAAATTCCAGATGTAGAATTTTTCTTGACTATAATTAGTCCAACTAATAAAGGCCAACACTGTTATTATCATCAAAATAGCACATATCCTTATTACTTTCATCATTACTGTAGAATACAATAGCTGAGCTGTAAGAAGAGAAGACAGAAGTATATAAGTTATTAAACTAGAACTATAAGCAACACTTTTTTTCCCCATTTTGGATAGAGGAAGGGAAGCTTTTAATGCCTGACAGTTTTTGGGGTTTTTTTTGCCTTCTGTGTCCCATTTCAGAGATTTCCCCTTCATTTCCTGTCCCATAGCCAAACAGGAGAGGAAATCCCTGCAAATTACGAGAATCCCTTGGGAACCCCCAGATCACCGGAAACAATGTCCCCATTGGAAGATTTCCCCTCTGCTACTTTTCTGGGGACAACCCAAAATTTGTGATTGTCTTTCCTATCAAAGATAAAAACAGGGTGGGCTAAGGATATTTGTTTGATAATCATTATTGTATAACCCTGTTAGCATTTCTGATTGATGGAATTTGATTTGTTGTTTTTCTAATGTGTATTTTTGTTCAATTCGATTCTAGTGTTTTTTTTTGCTTGTGCCTGAGATCCATGGTCCTGATGAAGCGGGTGTTCCTGCGAAACACGTTGTCCTATCTACAGTGATCTCCTTTGACAATGACACATTAACTCATTTGCCAATTCTATTTCAAGACCGGTAGTATAATTGGCAGATGATTATATGCTTTGGTATTGTCAGATTAAGTGTTGGTAATTGTTTTAAGACTTTTAACTTCTATGTTTTAACCACTTAACAACCGGCCCATAGCCGAATGACGGCTACAGGGCGGTTCGATAACTCTGGGGAGGGCGTACTAGAATGTCCTCTCAGAACGGGAGCGCCATCAGTGTCCTGATCATCAGTGCAGTCCCAACAGTGCCCACCAGTGATTCCAAACAATGCCCATCAGTGTATCCTTATCAGTGGCATCTATCAATGCTGCCTACCAGTGCCCATCAGTATTGCCTATCAGTGGCCATCAATGACACTTATCAATGCCACATATCAGTGCAGCCTCATCAGTGCCCACCAGTGCCACCTCATCAGTGGCCATTAGTGCAGCCTATCAATGTCCATCAGTGCCGCTGCATTAGTGCCATCAGTGTAGCCTATCATTGCCCATCAGTGCAGCCTCATCAGTGCAAAAGAAAAATTACCTGTTTGCAAAATTTTATAACAAACTATAAAAGTTTTTTTTTTTTTTCAGAATGTTCGGTCTTTATTTGTTAATATCACAAATTATAAAAATATTTGTGATTAAATACCACCAAATGAAATCTCTATTTGTGTGGGGAAAAAAAAAAATGATAAAAATTGGGTACAGCGTTGCACAATTGTCATTTAAAGTACAACAGCGCTGAAAACTGGAAATTAGCCTGGCCAGGAAGGGGTGATAGTGCCCAGTAAGCAAGTGGTTAAACTGGAAAAAGTTGTCTCACAGCTACAAAATGTGTAGGATGTCACAATGTAAAATTAGGATTACATTAGGATTACAGTCCCATTAGGGTAAAGTACTGCTGAGTCCAAGTGGGCCCTAATCCTCATCCCTTTAAACCTGAACACATATTAATTACACAGGTTCTGTGGCTGATTAAGGTGGTAACTAAACTCACTTGGTGCCTTATCTGCATTTAATTAGACTCAGAATCTGTGTAATTAAAAGCTGTTTAAAGGGATGAGGTGGCAACTCTAGCCCTATCATCAATCAGCCCCAGTCAGGTTGTAAGGCTACCTCCCCATATAACTCATAGGTATAATAGAATGGCAGAAAGACATGTAAGCATAGCAGTGACCAACACTATCTATAAATGATAACCCCTCCCAAAACCAGCCCTCCCAAATACACAAGCGCTTATGGAGTAGGGTAAAAAGATTGCGGCCAATTAAGGCTGAAGCTGCTACCATTCAACCTGCTACACAGCAAGTATCAAAATTATATATATCAAACAAAACAAACAAGGCAGCGCTACATATGAATATACACAATATACTTTTAAAAGATGTGCTATATCAAACAAAGTGTATGTGCAAAAAAAAAAAAAAAAAAAAACGTCCGTTCTAATATGCAATTGGCCGGTTATTCTATATGTATAGTGAGAGTCCAATCCGATGAAATACAAATCTCGTTTAACACATTGCAGTAGTGACCTGTCACCAACACCTCCACACGTGAAGAGGATCAACCCCCTTGTGATTAAACTCTTACCAGACGATGCTGGAAAATAGGCATCAACACCAATCTCAGATGTTCACTCTGAATGGATTTCACCTTATGCTCACGCTAATTGGCTCATTCCTTGTGTATATCAGCTTAGCTGGTTTACCCAAGGAATGAGCCAATTAGCGTAAGATCCCTCCCCTGGTCTGCAATTAAGCATAAGGTGAAATCAAGTACTGAGTACATATGCATGCTTATACTTTTCAGAGGTCCGATATTGTTCCATGTACAATCCTTGTTTTATTGATTGCATGTAATATTCTAATTTTCTGAGATTGTGGATTTGGGGTTTTCATGAGCTGTAAGCCATAATCATCACAATTATGACAAATCATGGCTTGAACTATCCTGCTTTGCATGTAATGAGTCTCTCTCATATAATAGTTTCAACTTTTAAGTTGCATTAGTGAAATAAATGAACTTTTGCACGATATTCTAATTTTTCGAGCATCACCTGTAAATGATAACCACCAGTAATGAGAATCTAGACACATTGCAATGAAGTATGTAACAGTATATCGGAATAGTGCACCGAGTTCCAACTGGATGTTGTCAGCACTCGGCAATTCCAATGTATTGAGTTTCCAGCTGATTGTTTGCGCTTGCCAAGTAAATACTCCAAGCAGAAGGTAAATGAAAGAAAAAGGAGCCTCCTTTGCATGCATGCAGGGAAATGGTGTATGAATTGCAAAGCACAGGCAAAGCTTATCGGCGGCAGTGGAACATTGGGCAGCCACCAGATTTGAACATTTAGCATTGCAAGATGCCAAAAGTGTGAAGTTCACAGAATGTATTAACTTAGGCTTGCTCCTTTAATATAAGTTGCAAAGCTGGTCAGCAGCAGTAGGGCAAAAAGCAACTTCCACACTTACACATTAAGGCTAGGTTCACATCTATGCAGGTTGATGTGTTTTTTCCAGCGTGTTTTATGTTGCCTTTTCCGTTTTCAAACACGTGTTTTTGACTCTTATTTTGCAGAGTTTTTTGGGATAATGGGAAAGTATGGCAGTTCCGTTCATGGAGTGCGACTTTGATGCAACTTTACACTCCCTGACACTCAAATAGCATCAAAGCCACATGAAAGTCACATTAAAGTAGTGCAGGAACCTTTATGTGTCCAAAGTCTCATGTGAATGCAAATTACTCCCTAGGTGGAGAGCCAATGGGGGATTGAAAGATGGAAAAAGATCTGGGGGTCCTTGTAGACAACAGGCTTATCAATGGCATGCAATGCCAAGCTGCTGCAAGCAAAGCCAACAGAATACTAGACACATCTGGAGTATTCCGTCCAGTTCTGGTCATCGGTCCTCAGGAATAAGGATGGGCTCGGGCATGTTCGCACATCCCATGTGCAGAGCCCGCCAGGAAGTCGGTACGGTGCTAATCACAGGCAGTGAGACATTTCCTGATCTCTACAGCCGCACATCGGGAAAATGTCTCACTGCCTGTGATTAGCGCAGAGCCGTGCCAACTTCCTGGTGGGCTGTGCGTACACGCCCGAGCCCATCCTTACTCAGAAAGGATGTGTGGGAACTGGAGATAGTCCAGAGAAGGGCAACAAAGCTAAAAGGGGACTGGAGGGCCTCTGTTACAAGGAACGACTACAAACATTAAACTTATTCTCCCTGGAGAAGAGACGCTTGAGAGAAGATATGAGAGCAACCTTAAACTACGTAGAGGGTTCTTTACTGTAAGAGCGGCAAGGATGTGGAATTCCCTTCCACAGGCGGTGGTCTCAGCGGGGAGCATTGATAGCTTCAAGAAACTATTAGATAAGCACCTGAATGACCGCAACATACAGGGATATACAATGTAATACTGACACATAATCACGCACATAGGTTGGACTTGATGGACTTGTGTCTTTTTTCAACCTCACCTACTATGTAACTATGTAACAAATATCTCAACGGTGACCCCAGTGTAGGAAGAAAACTACTCAGCTTCAGGGCGCTTAAAGTGATAGTGTCTTTTCTGGGGGGTAAAAAATCACAAATATGTTATACTTACCTGCTCTGTGCAGTGGTTTTGCAAAGAGCAGCCCTGATCCGCCACTTCTCGGCCCCCTCCCTCCTACCGAGTGCCCCCACAGCAAGTAGCTTGCTATGGGGGCACCCGAGCGAAGCCGCTGCTCTCTGGGTCCATTCAGACACAGAGCTGCAGCTCTGCCCTGCCCCCTCTCTCTCTCCTCATTGGCTCAATGACTTTGATTGACAGCAGGGGGAGATAATATGACCCGGCTGCTGTTTCAGACAATGAGAAGGGAGAGTCTCCAGACAGCCGAGACTCTCGTGCAACATTACACTTTCATGTAAGTATTAGGAGGGCTGAGGGGAGCTGCTGCACACAGAGTTTTTTTTATCTAAATATACAAAATGCATCAAAAAAAAAAAAAAAAAACCTTCTGACTTTAGAACCACTTTAACCGCTTGCCGATCAGCCGCCGTCATTATACGGCGGCAGGCCGGCACAATCCCGCGAGCCGTCGTAGCTATACGTTGGCACCTTTAAGCGGGATAGAAGGCACGCACCCGCCCGCTGCACTCGAGGGGTGGCGATGCTCGTGGCCGACGGTCGTGATGGCCGCCGGCCACGAGCGATCGCGGGCACGAGAGGCAGAACAAGGACGTGTGTGTGCAAACACACAAATCTCTGTTCTGTTCTGTGAGGAGAGACAGATCATGAGTTCCTAATAGCTAGGAACCATGATCTGTCATTTCCTATAGGTTAGTCCCCTCCCCCTACAGTTAGAATACACATAAGGGAACACAGTTAACTCCTTGATCGCCTCCTAGTGTTAACCCCTTCCCTGCCAGTGACATTTTTACAGTAATCAGTGCATTTTTACAGCACTGATCGCTGTATAAATGCTAATGGTCCCAAAAATGTGTCAAAAATGTCCAATGTGTCCGCCATAATGTCGCAGTCCCGATAAAAATCGCATTACTAGTAAACAAAAATAATAATAAAAATGCTATAAATCTATCCCCTATTTTGTAGATGATATAACTTTTGTGCAAACCAATCAATATACGCTTATTGCGATTTTATTTATTTATTTTACCAAAAATATGTAGAAGAATACATATCGGCCTAAACTGGGAAAAAAATAGCTTCTTTTTTTTTTTTTTTAAAAATGGGGATATTTATTATAGCAAAAAGTACAAAATATTGTGTTTTATTTTCAAAATTATCACTCTTTTTTTATTATAGCGCAAAAAGTAAAAACCGCAGAGATAAGCAAATGCCACCAAAAGAAAGCTCTATTTGTGGGAAAAAAAGGACGTCAATTTTGTTTGGGTGCAGCGTCGCACGACCGCGCAACTGTCAGTTAAAGCGATGCAGTGTTGAATCTCAAAAAATGGCTTGGTCATTCAGCAGCCAAATCTTTCAGGGCTGAAGTGGTTAAGAAGACATGGGGCCACGCCATGAAATTTAGAGGAGAAGCGGTTTAACCTTAAACTGCGTAAGGGATTCTTTACTTTTAGACCGGTAAGGATGTGGAACTCCCTTCCACAATCAGTGGTGTCAGTGGGCAGTATCAATAGTTTAAAAAAAACTCTTAGATGGGCATTTTAGTGAGTGCAATATACAGGGATATGGGAAGTGGTAGAGGCACAATACATACACCCGCACAGGTTGACCTGGATGGACTGGTGTCTTTAGTCAACCTTACCAACTATGTAACTATGTTAGGGTTAAGGGCTAGGGTTAGGGTTAAGAGTTAGGGTTAAATGTTAGGGTTAGGGTTAGAGTTAGGTTTAGGGTTAGGTTTAGGTTTAAACTTAGGGTTATCGGTAATCGTTAGGGTTAGTAGAAATTGTTTGGGTTAGTATTCTAACCCTAAAATGTACCCCTAACTCTAGCTCTACCCCTAACCCTTAACCCTAACCCTCAAAATGCATCAAAAATTTAACACTTGCATTTTTAGTGTGGATGCAAAAAGCAATCTACTGCCGAAAAAAAAAAAATCCTTGACCCTTTACAAAAAAAAAAACGCACCGGCTCAAAACACACAGATGTGAACTAGATCTATAGGAAACCATGTTAAATGGACTGTAGTGTGTTTTTGCAAAACGCACTAAAAAACACATAGGTGTGAACCAACGTCCAAGGGTAAGTACCGCAGGGTACCAAAGGTGTGAAGCTCCCAGGTGTACAGAGGGAGCAGCGGCAGCACAAATAGCAATGCACACATTGACACATACAGTAGATAGCAACGAGTAAGAAGAAAAAGCTTTGACAGATTGTGGTTGATTTGCCAAAACTGGAGAGTCCAAAATCCGATGCAGCTCCGCATAGAAACCAATCAACTTCCAGGTTTTTGTTTTTCAAAGCTTAATTGAACTATCTGAAGTTCAAACCTAATTGGCGACCATGCACAGCTGCACCAGATTTTGCATTCTTCAGTTTTAGTAAATCAACCCCATAGGGTCACTCAGGCAGGGAATGAAGCTTACGGCAGGAAACTTCTAGGCTCTAGTAGCTCCACGTATCTCGCCGCTTCTGCCCGCAGGTAGAAAACCTCGCACCCCGTCTCTTCAGGTGGCTCCGCTTTCAATGGTGGCAGCTGCTCCCTCTGTATACCTGTGAACTTCACAGCTTTGGCATCCTGCAATACTTAATAGATGTGAAAATGTGGAAGTTGCTTTTTGCCCTACTGCCGTCGACGAGCTTTGAGCTTTGTCTGTGCTTTGCAACTTATATTAAGGAGCAATCCTGAGGTTGTACTCTCTGGATATCACACTTTTGGCATCTTACAATGCTAAATGTACAAATCTGGAGGCTGCCCACTGCTCCACTGCCGTCGATGTGCTTTGCAATTCACACACCATTTGCCTGAATGTATGCAAAGGCTCCTTTTTTCTTTCATTTACCTTCTGCTTGAATATTTACTTGGAGATCTCAAACAATCAGCTTTAAACTCAATACGTTGGAATTGCTGAGTGCTGACAACATCCAGTTGGAACTCGGTGCACTATTCTGATATACTGTTACATACTTCATTACCATTCGTCTGGACTCTCATTGCTGGTGGTTATCATTTATAGATCGTATTGGTCATTGATATGTTTACATGTCTATCTGCCATTCTAATAATCACTTGAAGACCAGGCCTTTTTTGGCACTTTTGTTTACATGTAACAATGAGTTTTTTTTTGCTAGAAATTTTCTTAGAGCCCCCAAACATTATACAGTATATTGCCAAAAGTATTGGGACGCCTGCCTTTACACGTACATGAACTTTAATGGCATCCCAGTCTAACGCCTCATACACACGGTTCGATTGTTGAAAGACTGTTGTCCCAAAATCTTACTGTTATTACGCTCCTTCTGACAATTGTTGTCCAACTTTCGGCCAATAAATTTTCGGCAGACAACGGTTTGACTTCTTATTTTCGTATGGTCAGTACACAAATTCGTCACACAAAAGTCGAAAGTACAAACACGCATGCACGGAAATCAATGCTCACCAAACACCAAATTAGCAGAAGGTGCCCAAGGGGTAGCGCTCAAGGGCTGAAATTCCTCGTAGTATGTCACTACGTTCGTGTTTGTGGCACAACAATTGTGTACCATTAGTGTGCAAGACAAGGTCCTGGCACACGCTCTTTTCACAAAAATCAGACACTCAGTTGGCGAACAATCGTACCGTGTGTACGAGGCTTTAGTCCGTAGGGTTCAATATTGAGTTGGCCCACCCTTTACAGGCATAACAGCTTAAATTTTTCTGGGAAGGCTGTCCAGGAGTGTGTCTATGGAAAAGTTTGACCATTCTTCCAGAAGTGCATTTGTGAGGTCAGGCGCTGATGTGGATGAGAAGGCCTGGCTCACAGTCTCCGCTCTAATTCCTCCCAAAGGTGTTCTATTGGGTTGAGGTCAGGACTCTGTGCAAGCCTGTCCAGTTCCTCCACCCCAAACTCACTCATCTATGTCTTTATGGACTTGTTTGTTGACTGGTGTGCGGTCATGTTAGAAACAGGGAGGGGTCATCCCCAAACTGTTCCCACAAAGTTGGGAGCATCAAATTGTCCAAAATGTCTTGGTATGCTGACGCCTTAAGGGTTCCCTTCACTGAAACTAAGGGGCCATGCCCAACCTCTGAAAATCAACCCCACACCATAATCCCCCCTCCACCAAATGATTTGGACCAGTGCACAAAGCAAGGTCCATATAGACATGGATGAGCGAGTTTGTAGTGGCGGAATTAAGGTCAGGAGTCTGTGCAGGCCAGTCAACTGGATAGAACACCTTTGGGATAAATTAGAGCAGAGAAAGCCTTTACACAGAAAACCATTTTAGATTTACACAGGAGGTCTGGTGCTAGAATTACTGCCCATGATCTGATGTTCGCAGTTAGGGATGAGCCGAACACCCCCGGTTCGGTTCGCACCAGAACCTGCAAACGGACCGAAAATTTGCACGAACGTTAGAACCCCATTGACGTCTATGGGACTCGAACGTTCAAAATCAAAAGTGCTCATTTTAAAGGCTAATTTGCATGGTATTGTCCTAAAAAGGGTTTGGGGACCCGGGTTCTGCCCCAGGGGACATGTATCAATGCAAAAAAAACTTTTAAAAACGCACGTTTTTTGGGAACAGTGATTTTAATGATGCTTAAAGTAAAAAAAAAAAAAAAAAGTGAAATATTCTTTAAATATCGTACCTGGGGGGTGTCTATAGTATGCCTGTAAAGTAGCGCGTGTTTCCTGTGCTTAGAACAGTCCCTGAACAAAATGTCATTTTTAAATGAAAAATAGTCATTTAAAACTGCTTGTGGCTTTAATGTAATGTCGGGTCCTGGCAATATGGATGAAAATCAGTGAGACAAACGGCATGGGTACCCCCCAGTCCATTACCAGGCCCTTTGGGTCTTGTATGGATATTAAGGGGAACCCCGCACCCAAATTAAAAAAGGAAAGCTGTGGGGCCCCCAGGCCCTATATACTCTGAACAGCAGTATACAGGTGGTGCAAACAAGACAGGGACTTTAGGTTTGTTGTTAAGTAGAATCTGTTTGTAATTTTGAACTGGTACATTTTTAACGTGTTTAGCTCCAGCCAAAAAATCTATTTTAAGCTTTTTGGAAAACCTAGGGAAGGGTTATCACCCCTGTGACATTTGTTTTGCTGTCTGTGCTCCTCTTCAGAAGATTTCACCTCACTTTTTGTCCCAATGACAAATGTTTTTTGAAAATTTTGTTTTTTTTTGTGAAACAAGGATTGGTGATAAAGCATCAGTGGAAAGGAGAAAAGTTTTTCCCATATTAACTCTTACAGGAGAGAATTTCCCTTCCTAGGGGTAGATTTCATCCCACTTCCTGTTGTCTCCTTCCGTTTGCAAGTAGGAGTCTTTTGTAAGTTGGATGTTTGAAAGTAGGGGCCTGCCCTATATACTCAGCAGAAATTTGGGCCTTAGGTGTTGTTGTGGCCACAACACTGTAAGTCCTCACAGGGCCCTGCTGTGAAATATTAGATCAAGAATAGTAATCACATGCCCCTGTTGAACAGGGGCAGAAAAATTGGGCCTTTGGTGGTGGTGGTGGTGGTACTGGTGCCACAACACTGTAAGTCCTCACAGATACTCTTGGTGGGCGCAGAAATGGGCCCTGCTGTGAAATATTAGATCAAGAATTGTAATTACATGCCCCTGTTGAACAGGGACAGAAAAATCGGGCCTTTGGTGGTGGTGGTGGTGCTGGTGCCACAACACTGTAAGTCCTCACAGATACTCTTGGTGGGTGCAGAAACGGGCCCTGCTGTGAAATATTAGATCAAGAATTGTAATTACATGTCCCTGTTGAACAGGGGCAGAAAAATCGGGCCTTTGGTGGTGGTGGTGCTGGTGCCACAACACTGTCAGTCCTCACAGATACTCTTGGTGGGCGCAGAAACGGGCCCTGCTGTGAAATATTAGATCAAGAATTGTAATTACATGCCCCTGTTGAACAGGGGCAGAAACATTGGGCCTTTGGTGGTGGTGGTGGTGCTGGTGCCACAACACTAAGTCCTCACAGATACTCTTGGTGGGCGCAGAAACGGGCCCTGCTGTGAAATATTAGATCAAGAATTGTAATTACATGCCCCTGTTGAACAGGGGCAGAAACATTGGGCCTTTGGTGGTGGTGCTGGTGCCACAACACTGTAAGTCCTCACAGATACTCTTGGTGGGCGCAGAAACGGGCCCTGCTGTGAAATATTAGATCAAGAATTGTAATTACATGCCCCTGTTGAACAGGGGCAGAAAAATTGGGGTTTGGTGGTGCTGGTGGTGCCACAACACTGCAACACCTCACAGATACTCTAGTTGGAGCGCAGGAACTAGCCCTGCTGCAAAGAATTGCATAAAAAATTGTAATTACACGCCCCTGTTAAACAGGGGCTGAAAAATTGGGCCTTAGGCACTGGTGGCAGGACTGGCGGCGCCCAGAACCAAAAATGTTCTTACAAGCTATCATCTTGATCATTGAGGAGGAAAAGGATAATTACTCAGCATCAGCAAAGCAGTCTTTGAAGGGATCTGACATTTCAAAAAAATGTATTCGGTTACATCAGCATCAGGTGCTTGGTAGCTGGTGGTGATCCAAGACTGATTCATTTTTATGAAGGTCAGTCGATCGACCGAGTCGGTGGATAGACGCACCCTGTGATCGGTTACAAAGCTTCCAGCAGCACTGAATGTGCGTTCCGAAAGAACACTGGATGCAGGACAGGCCAGTAGCTCAATTGCATACTGTGCAAGCTCTGCCCAGTGATCCATCCTCAAGACCCAGTAACCAGAGGATTTTTGGTGGGAAAGGTGTCCAAGTCAGATCTTGCCCCTAGGTATTCCTGCACCATGTAAAACAGACGCTGGCGATGGTTGCTGCAACCGATCATACCTTGGGGCTGCGGACTAAAAAATTGTCTGAACGCATCGGTCAGGTGGCCACCTTCTCCACCGCTCCTTCTTTGACTGACCGAAGCCTCAGCAACACGTTGTCCAGAAACAGGAGTTTGTAACCTCCCAGTCTCTGGGAACGCGTTGCACAGACCTTTCTGCAAGGCCTCCCGAAGATGTTTCATCTTCTGCTCCCTCTGTGACGGCAAGATAAGGTGCGCAACCTTACCCTTGGATCAAGGAGGGTTGCCAGCCAGTATTGTTCCTTGTCCTTGATACCACGAATACGGGGATCCTTCCGCAGGCTTTGCAGGATCAGGGAGGTCATGCAGCGTAGGTTTGCTGAGGCATTCGGTCCACAGTCCTCTGGGTCACCTAAGGATGACATGATCCGCAGCCACCTCCTCCCAGCCACGTACAAGTCCATGTGTTTCTTGGGACTGTAAATGATCCCTTAAAGACTGCTGCTGATGCTGAGTGCCAGGCTTAACCTCCATACTAACACAATCCTCCTCCTCCTCCTCTTCCTGTGTGATCGGCGGGCAAGCAGGAACACTGTCTGGATAAAGGGGGCCTTGAGAGCTAAGGAAGTCCTCCTCTTCCTGCCTCTGTTCTGCCTCAAGTGCCCTGTCCATTATTCCACGCAGCGTGTGCTCCAACAGGTGGACAAGGGGGACAGTGTCACTGACACTGATGCATGCACTGTCACTGCTCACCATCCTCGTGGCCTACTCAAATGGTGACAGGACAGTGCATGCATCCCTGATCATGGCCCACTGGTGTGGGGAAAAAAAAACAAGCTCCCCTGACCCTGTCCTGGTGCCATAGTCGCACAGGTACTCATTGATGGCCCTCTGCTGCGTGTGCAGCCGCTGCAGCATGGCCAACGTTGAGTTCCACCTGGTGGGCATGTCACAGATTAGGCGGTTCTTGGGCAGGTTAAATTCCTTTTGGAGGTCTGCCAGCCGAGCACTGGCATTATATGACTGGCGGAAATGCACACAGACTTTCCTGGCCTGCCTCAGGACATCCTGTAAGCCCAGGTACCTGCCCAAGAACCGCTGCACCACCAAGTTAAGGACGTGAGCCAAACAGGGCACGTGGGTCAGTTGTCCCTGTCGGAGGGTGGAGAGCTGGTTGGTGCCATTGTCGCAAACCACCATTCCTGCCTTAAGTTGGCATGGCGTCAACCACCTCTGAACCTGCCCCTGCAGAGCTGACAGAACCTGTGCCCCAGTGTGGCTCCTGTCCCCCAAGCACACCAGCTCAAGCACGGCATAGCATCTTTTGGCCTGCGTACTTGCGTAGCCCCTTGAACGCCTACGGAGCACCGCTGGTTCCGAGGACAAAGCACAGGAAGAGGCCATGGAGGAAGAAGAAGAGGAGGGGGTGGAGGAGAGAGGTGTGTCAGAATCATTAGTAGTGGCATTTTGGAGGCGTGGTGGCGGAACAACCTCCAACACACTATTGCACCTTGTCCTGCATCCTTCCCAGCTGCCAGCAGAGTCACCCAATGCGCGGTGAAACTTAGATAACGTCCCTGTCCATGCCTGCTGGACCATGAGTCAGCGGTAATATGCACCTTTCCACTGACCGCCCTGTCCAGCGAGGCATGGACATTGCCTTCCACATGCCGGTAGAGAGCCGGAATCGCCTTCCGTGAGAAAAAGTGGCGTTTGGGTACCTGCCACTGAGGGACCGCACATTCCACAAACTCACGGAAGGGGGCAGAGTCTACCAACTGAAAAGGTAGCAGTTGAAGTGCTAGCAATTTTGCCAAGCTAGCATTCAACCGCTGGACATGTGGATGGCTGGGAGCGAACTTCTTTCAGCGGTGCAGCAGCTGGGGCAAGGAAATTTGCCTGGAACAATCTGACGTCGGTGTACCGAAAGCAGCTTGCCCACAAGTACTTGACTGTGACACACCTAATTCTACACCTTCATTCCTCTCTGTTCAGGTCTCAGAGAGGACTAAAGGTATAGTGGGGTTGGAGATCTCAGCTGATGAGGAGCAAGGAGAGGTCCTCTTTGGTGTGGGTCTTTTAGATACGCTTGCCAACGAACTGCATGGCAGGTCAACATATGTCTGGTCAAGCATGTGGTTCCCAAGCTGGAGATGTTTGCCTCTAGACACAGAGCCTGCTTGCCCTCTTTTATTGGCTTGTGACTGTCTGCCTCTCCTTGTTGGCCTTCCAGACATACTAATGGCCTGCAGTGAGATGTAGCTGCACTAAGCTGGGATATATATATATATATATATATATATATATATATATACTGATACTGCAGCTAGCAAAATCAACTGCCTGCCTGTAGTATGAGAACACCACCAATCTTCTATAGGTAGCTTTAGATGAACGCTGTGCAGAGGACACACTACACCAACGTTAAAATAATGAGGCTGCCTGCGGTAGTGATAGGATCAGGAAAACACCACCAACCTTCTACCGATAGCTTTAGCTGAACACTGTGAGGAGGACGCACTACACTAACGTTAAAATAATGTAGCTGCCTGCGGTAGTGATAGGATCAGGAAAACACCACCAACCTTCTACAGGTAGCTTTAGCTGAACACTGTGAAGAGGACGCACTACAATAACGTTAAAATAATGTAGCTGCCTGCAGTAGTGATAGGATCAGGAAAACACCACCAACCTTCTACAGATAGCTTTAGCTGAACACTGTGAAGAGGATGCACTACACTAACTTGTAGCTTTAGCTTAACACTGTGAGGAGGACGCACTACACTAACTTGTAGCTTTAGCTGAACACTGTTCAGAGGACACACTACACTAACTTGTAGCTTTAGCTGAACACTGTGCAGAGTTCGCACTACACTAACTTGTAGTTTTAGCTGAACACTGTTCAGAGGACGCACTACACTAACTTGTAGCTTTAGCTGAACACTGTGAGGAGGACGCACTACACTAACTTGTAGCTTTAGCTGAACACTGTGCAGAGGTCACACTAAACTAACTTGTAGCTTTAGCTGAACACTGTGAGGAGGACGCACTACACTAACTGTAAATAGTCTAGCTGCCTGACTGTGGTACTAATAGGATCAGAAGAACACCAGCAATTTTCTTCAGGTACTGTAACGACACAAGCCTGCCTGTCAGTAGAAAGATAATAACAGGAACAGTGTCACAATACACTGTAAGTGCAGCTAACTGACTGACTGTCCTGCCTAATCTATCTAACTTAAATCAAATGACACTGTCTCTCTGTCTCTATCTCTCGCACTACACTAACGTGTAAATAATGTAGCTGCCTGCGGTAGTGATAGGATCAGGAAAACACCACCAACCTTCTACAGATAGCTTTAGCTGAACACTGTGCAGAGGTCGCACTACACTAACTTGTAGCTTTAGCTGAACACTGTTCAGAGGATGCACTACACTAACTTGTAGCTTTAGCTGAACACTGTGCAGAGGTCGCACTACACTAACTTGTAGCTTTAGCTGAACACTGTTCAGAGGACACATTACACTAACTTGTGGCTTTAGCTAAACACTGTGCAGAGTTCGCACTACACTAACTTGTAGTTTTAGCTGAACACTGTTCAGGGGACGCACTACACTAACTTGTAGCTTTAGCTGAACACTGTGCAGAGGTCGCACTACACTAACTTGTAGCTTTAGCTAAACACTGTTCAGAGGACGCACTACACTAACTTGTAGCTTTAGCTGAACACTGTGAGGAGGACGCACTACACTAACTTGTAGCTTTAGCTGAACACTGTGAGGAGGACGCACTACACTAACTTGTAGCTTTAGCTGAACACTGTGAGGAGGGCGCACTACACTAACTTGTAGCTTTAGATGAACACTGTTCAGAGGATGCACTACACTAACTTGTAGCTTTAACTGAACACTGTTCAGAGGTCACACTACACTGTGGTACTAATAGGATCAGAAGAACATCAGCAATTTTCTTCAGGTACTGTAACAACACAAGCCTGCCTGTCAGTAGGAAGATAATAACAGGAACAGATCTAGCTAAACTGAATACAGTGTATATATATATATATATATATATATATATATATATATATATATATATATATATATATATATATAAAACACCTGAGATGCATATATATATATATATATATATATATATATATATATACATATACATATACACAATACACTGTAAGTGCAGCTAACTGACTGACTGTCCTGCCTAATCTATCTAACTTAAATCAAATGACACTGTCTCTCTGTCTCTCAACGCCGGAACACACACTACACAGGGCCGCCGTGCAGGCGGCCTTATATAGCATGGGGCGTGTACTAAACCCCCTGAGCCATAATTGGCCAAAGCCGCCCTGGCTTTGGCCAATTACAGCTCTCTCTACAGACGGCGCTGTGATTGGCCAAGCATGCGGGTCATAGTGCATGCTTGGCCAATCATCAGCCAGCAATGCACTGCGATGCCGCAGTGAATTATGGGCCGTGACGCGCCACACGAATTTGGTGCGAACGGCCCATATCGTTCGCAATTCGGCGAACGGGTGAACAGACGATGTTCGAGTCGAACATGGGTTCGACACGAACATGAATCTCATCCCTATTCGCAGTGATACCTCACATTTGTGGGACAATTGCTTTCTGTGTGCGTGCGGGATCGACGTGTGCATTCAACTTTGTGCGTAAGCACAGGGGGGTGGGATTACTTTTTTCTTTTTGTAAATTTTTATTTATTTATTTTTTTCCATCACTTTTATTGCATTCACAAGGAATGCAAGTATCCCTTGTGCCAGCAATAGGCATGTGACAGGTACTTTTTGTGGAGAGATCTGGGTACCCCAGATATCTCCTCTGACCTTAAAAGCATTTAATTACACCAAGATCCGCGTTATCAAATGCTTTTGTTTTGCAAAAATGGTGCCGTGATGTCATCACCTCTGGGTTAATATATCATAGAGCCTAAAAAAAGCTGATCAGGTTGGTGGGACGGGAGATCCTGGTAAAGTCACGGAAGGCAACAGGGGGGAGGAATCCCCTTAAAAGTATGAATTTTGGGGGGACTCCATGCTTTTTGTTTTTTATTTTTTGGCTTGGGGTTTCCCCTTAAAATCCAAAGCAGACTCAAGAGGTCTGGTATAGAATCTGGAGGTCATGCCCATATATGATCAATGATGTCACCTGGAAGGCCTTGCCTTTTTGCTTTCATTGTGGTGGCTTGGACCAGGAGATATGGGACTTAGCGACCAGATATGGAGATTCGTCCCCGGTGGACCTGCACCCATAAAAGCACACAGGAGAGTTAAAATGATATTCTAATTAAATCAAACCCATGCTCAAGTGTTATAGATAAATCAACCTCATCTGATCCCTCCCGCTGTTTGTAAAACATTTAGCAGCTAGGATGGCTTTTACAAGAGAGCCGATTACTGGCTCTAAAAAAATGGCACTGGGATGATGCCTGCAGCTGCATACATCATCACGGTAAAACTACTCAAACTCCAGCAATGTATGGGTAGTGCACTGGAGCTGAAGTGGGTATACTTATGAGTTATGGGGAGGTAACCTTACAACCTGGCCTCGACTGATTAATGTTAGGGTCAATTTAGACTCAACTGTACTTTACCCCAATGGGATTGTAATCCTAATTTTATATTGCAACATCCTAACCTTTTGTCCCATTTAAAATGTAAGGTGTAGGGGGTATTGTCTTATTTATATTTTTGTGATTTTTGATACTGAATAATGTTGCTGTATTTTCATAAATTAAAGCCATGTGTGTTCTTATTAGCAAGCATCGTTTTTGGGACCAAGACTTTCTTTGGTCCCTCTATGGATTTTTGTAGTGAGCATGTGCCCCCATTCCTGAACAATACCAAGTTGTATGAGTGCCCTCAACTCAAATGAGTAAGTTCACATCATAAAAAAGTCAATAGTAAATAAACACACATGCAATTTTTCAGAAATTCTCTCATTTAAAATAAAATGCCCCCCCAATTCCATACCAGACCTCTTGAGTCTGGTTTGGATTTTGAGGGGAATCCCCAAGCCAAAAAACAAAACAAAAAAAAAAAACATGCCCCCCCAATTCATACTTTTGACTCCCACCAAATGTTACCTCCTGGTCCCCGCTGCCACAATATAAGCAAAAAGGCAAGGCCTTCCGGGTGACATCATTGACCATATATGAGCATGCCCCCCCAATTCCCTCTTGAGTCTGGTTTGGATTTTGAGGGGAATCCCCAAGCCAAAGAAAAAATAAAACAAATGCATGCCCCCCCCCCAATCCATACTTTTAAAGGGAACCCCAAACGAAAAGCCAAAAAATATTTGGGTGCCCCAAAATCCATACCTTTGACTCCTACCAAATGCTACCTTCTGGTCCCCGCTGCCACAATAATAGGAAAAAGGTAAAGCCTTCCAGGTGACGACATTGACCCAATTCCCTACCAGGCCTCTTGAGTCTGGTTTGAACTTTGAGGGTAATCCCCAAGCCAAAAAAAGACTTAAAAAAAAGACTGCCCATAAGGCAGCACTTATGGGCATTGATGAGACGGCACTGATGGCCACTGATGAAGTTCAAACGGAGCATCAGAATGAGGACGAAAGGGGGATTTAAGTGACTTTGAACATGGCATGGTTGTTGGTGCCCGACGGGCTGGTCTGAGTATTTTGAAAACTGCAAATCCACTGCGGGTTCCCGCATCACACCGACTCGCATGGCAGTTCACACTGCCATATGCGAACTGCTGGGGAGTGTCAATACATTGTTAACGACAACCCCAGTTCAGTTTGCATATCGCACTGCGAACTGACAGTTCGGACATGAATAGGATCGCATATGTGTGAACACACATGCGATCCGATTCTGGTCCGAACAGAAAAAAGGGTCCTGTGCGTGTTTGGACCAAATGCGGTGCGATATCAGCCATACTATCTGTATGGCTGAAATCGCACCGCACAGACATCGCATGTAATGTGAACAACAGTGTGCTGTAAATTACATGCGATGTCTGGCATCACACAAGTGTGAACCGGGCCTTATGCTACCTCATTAAACCATCACAGTTTTGTGCTATGTTGGCGATCTTCTCCTTTCTTTTATTATACTTGGTAGAGAGAAACAAAGAGAGCAGCCACCTGTGTTGATACTTCCATCATCCTGTTTGTATCCAAAGGATGGATCGTGTGTATTACACCAATCCACTCTTTGCTAGGCTCCTATAACGTGGAGTCTAGTCATCTGGTAAGGGCACGGCCTTTCTTTTTTCACGGTGGAAGGTGCACTTTTGGTGTTCAATTGTTTATCATCACTGAGACACGAATATTTAAGAACTTTATTTATGTTGAATTTCTTTATAGATTTTAACGTTAATATTTTAGAAGTTCTCATAGACTTATCACTGTATATATAATTTGTATTTTGGTTTTATCACCTCCTATTTTAGCACAGCAATTCTGGGTTTTCAATTTTTTATGCACGAATGTTCTGTTGTGTAATTGCCAGCTGCTGTTTTGATTATTTAGTATTTCACTTGCGCAATTTCTATCCATGTTTTTTTTACAACCAAGGTATGCAGAATACTATCTCTGAACGCACAACACATCGAACTTTGAAGAAGATGGGCTATAGCAGCAGAAGACCACACCGAGTGCCACTCCTGTCAGCCAAGAACAGGAAACTGAAGCTACATTTCACACAGGCTCACCGAAATTTGACAATAGAAGATTGGAAAAACGTTGCCTAGTCTGATGAGTCTCGATTTCAGCTGTGACATTCAGATGGTTGGGTCAGAATTTGCGTAAACAACATGAAAGCATGGATCCACCCTGCCTTGTATCAACGGTTCAGGCTGGTGGTGGTGGTGTAATTGTGTGGGGATGCTTTCTTGGCACACTTTGGGCCCCTTAGTACCATTTGAGCATCGTTTAAACACCACGGCCTACCTGAGTATTGTTGCTGACAATGTCCATCCCTTTATGACTACAGTGTACCCATCTTCTGATGGCTCCTTCCAGCAGGATAATGCACCATGTCACAAAGCTCAAATCATCTCACAACTGGTTTCATGACAATGAGGTCACTGTACTCCAATGGCCTCCACAGTCACCAGATCTCAATCCAATAGCGCACCTTTGGGAATGTGGTGGAATGAACAAATCTGCAGCAACTGCGTGATGCTATCATGTCACTATGAACCAAAATTTGTGAGGAATGTTTCCAACACCTTGTTGTATCTATGCCACAAAGAATGAAGGCAGTTCTGAAGGCAAAAGGGGGTCCAGCCCGGTACTAGCAAGGTGTACCTAATAAAGTGGCCGGCGTACAAGTTACAGTGTGTAGTGAAACGGGACAAGACACTTTTCAGAGGAACTCTGTATTATTACTGCACATAGTTGAGGATCATCTCTAAGTCGGGAAACTGGCTTAATGTTGGACTTTTCACATGACTGCAGTCTCCCCTTGGTCTCAGCCATTGATGAGCATGAAAATGTACCCCAGCATGCAGGGCCTCACCCACATATTGGCAGGTTCTTTGAATTTAATTTATTATTTTGAGTTATCAAGTTTAATTGAAAGTCTTTTGTGAAGCAGTGTTGCCAACCTCCTGCAACATTTTTTACTGACAAAACATGGGAAATTTACTGACGGGGCACCTTTTTTTTTTTACTGGCAACCTGAACAGAACTTCTATTAAAAAACGAAGACAACCAATAAGTAAAGCAGAATAAACACAATATGGAAATACTAACAATACCCATAACAAGTAATTTGCCTGGTTTACGCTTGAAAAGTCAACACAGCATGACAAATTATCATCCCCTGATATTTACAGACAGTTGTAAAAATCACTGCTTCCACGTTAAGATTCAATTAACTACATATTTCTAAAATCTCCTTTTAGTGGCTGTCTGTACATAAGACCTCTTCTATCAACACTAGAGATGAGACGATGGTTTAGGTTGGTGGAGATCTAAGTCTGCTTATTGACAGTATTTTCACGCTTGAACTGCTTTGCTTATACAATCATAAAGGTGAAGGGCGGTGCATGAAATGTCCCCGCCCCCACCACCTGTTGGATCGTGGCAGACCTATCATTGAATTAATTAAAGTCCGTTAAGGCAATAAAAAAAAAAATATATATATATATATATATATACATATATATATATATATATATATATATACATATATATATATATATATATACATATATATATATATATATATATATATATATATATATATATTAATTTACCAAGGATTGGTTGAAGAGTTGACAGTTGCCCCAAAAAACGGTGCTCTGGCACGAGCCTCAACTCATAAAAGGAATAGAGGCTGCGTCATTATTGGGCAGAAGACGACAGAAAGGAGCACATTTCAACTCCTTCTGGTGAGTCTAATGACTTTTCTTGATTTAACCACTTCAGCCCTGGTAGAATTTACCCCCTTCCTGACCAGTGCATTTTTTGTAATTCGGCACTGCGTCGCTTTAACTGACAATTGCGCGGTCGTGCGACGTGGCTCCCAAACAAAATTAACGTCCTTTTTTTCCCACAAATATAGCGACAATTTTGAAAAAAACGCATTATTTTTTACTTTTTGCTATAATAAATATCCCCAAAAAATAATTAAAAAAAACTTTTTTTCCTCAGTTTAGGCCAATACGTATTCTTCTACATATTTTTGGTTAAAAAAAAAAATGTAATAAGCGTTTATTGATTGGTTAGCGCAAAAGTTATAGTGTTTACAAAATAGGGGATAGTTTTATGGCATTTTTATTAATCCTTTTTTTTTTTTTTACTAATAATGGCGGCGATCAGTGATTTTTATTGTGACTGCGACATTATGGCGGACACGTCGGACATTTTTGACACATTTTTGGGACCATTGTCATTTATACAGCAATCAATGCTATAAAATGCATTGATTCCTGTGTAAATGACACTGGCAGTGAAGGGGTTAACCACTAGGGGGCGGGGAGGGGTTAAGTCAGTACTAGGAAGTGTTTTCTAACTGTAGGGGGGGATGGGCTAGCTGTGACACATCACTGATCTCTGCTCTCGATGACAGGGAGCCGTGATCAGTGACACTATCACTAGGCAGAACAGGGAGATGCTGTTTACATCAGCATCTCCCCGTTCGTCCTCTCCGTGAGGCGATCGCGGGTATCCCCGCGGCGATCGAGTCCGCGGGACCTGAGACCCGACTCACGGAGCTCCCGGCCGGCGCGCACGCAACGGCACGGCGGGAAATTCAATGGGACTTACCTGTACGCCCATTTGCCCAGCCGTGCCATTCTGCCGACGTACATCGGCGTGCGCCGGTTGGGAAGTGGTTAAGGATTTCAAGTGTTCTTTTTCTAATTTATGTCTACATTTGCTGCTTCCTTTAATACTGTTAACCATCCCCAGTTGACTACTAACGTTGCTTCAGTGTGGCTGGATGCTTTATCTGAGCCAAGTAGTGTCCCAATTTCCACTTCAATTGCTACGGCAACTGTAGCTCATGATGCTCCTGTTGTGGGGATTCCTTTGCTTGTCCCAGAATCTTGTTTAAAAGAAGTTTTGGCGTGCAAATTATCTTCTCTATTGGAAGGGGAAATATATTGAGATTCTATCTTTACTGCCATCCAATTATTGCAGGAAATGTTATTCTTGAATGTGTGCGCTGGAAAATATTTTTTGTACTGTTTGTAGGTCTTATAGCAGCACCTTCAGTTCTCCCACATAGAGGAGATCAGCTCCCATGGTTGAGACAAAGGATCTTCCATTCTATTACTAGAGTAGGACCCACTAATTCTGGGGGACTTTGTCGCAGTAAGTGGGCTTAGCATTATATGACCATATAGTGTGATCAAACCCCCGTATTTTTTTGAATATGTTCAGGTGTTTTTAACTAGCCTTGCAGGAAATGTTATTCTTGAATGTGTGCGCTGTAAAATATTTTTTGTACTGTTTGTACAGTAGGTCTTATAGCAGCACCATCTTGAATTTAAATGCATTGTAGGGTGTGCCCCTTAAATATGTTTTTGTATATTGTAATAGACCTTGACCAGGTTTTTTTGGGCTGGAGCACCCCTCCCCCTCCTCATTACCTCTTATTTAGTGGCCACCAGTGCTTAGGATGTATCCCCTTCAGTTCTCCCACATAGAGGAGTTCAGCTCCCATGGTTGAGACAAAGGATCTTCCATTCTATTACTAGAGTAGGAACCACTAATTCGGGGTACAGCTTAAAGAGCATTACTATTTTCTTCTCTTATAAGCTGTGATTTGAGATATTGTGTTATTTATGCACCTACCCTGTTGGGCTACTTTTTTTCAATACAGATTTTGATGTGATCTGTTGGTTGTCTGTGTATTCTAAATAAAGAATTTGAGAAAAAAAAAACTTCAGCCTTTACAACCACTTTAACATTAATGCCCCATACACATGAGTGGAAATTCCGCCAGCAAAAGTCCGATGAGAGCTTTTGGTCAGAACATGCGACCATCTGTATGCTCCATTGGACTTTTGCTGGCGGAATTCCAGCCAGCAAAAGATTGGGAGCAGATTCTCAATTTTTTGGTCGGAAAAAGTTCCAAATTCCGATCTTCTGTACCAATTCCGACGTGCAAAATTCCTACGCATGCTCGGAAACCATTCGACGCATGCTCAGAAGCATTGAACTTCATTTTTTGGCTCGTCGTAATGTTGTACATCACAGCGTTCTTGACGGTCAAAAGTTCAGCAAGCTTTTGTGTGACCGTGTGTATGCAAGCCAAGCTTGAGCAAATTCCGTCGGAAAAACCATCCAAGATTTTTCCGACGGAAATTCCGCTCGTGTGTACAGGGCATAACAGTCTGCCTTTTACTACTTTAACACCAGTTGTGTTGTGGTGAAATACATGACACATTCAAAAATATTTACTTTAATTGCCTTTAATTGTATTAAAATGTAGATAACTGAAATAAGTAAATGAAATGTTCTTAGCTATGTACAACCTCAGGCAACGACAGATGGTTTGGAGTCATATTATCAAATATAATTTTCAGAATGTTGGGTGCAATATTCCAGCAGACAAGCTCGTTAGGTGCAACCATGGATACAGGAAATATTAAACAGAATTTTTTTTATTACAAGATTTTTTTTTCTTGAATTTCAAAAGATAATTAAAGGGTAAATGCACCTAAAAGTCATATTTTAGTAACAGGTAGAGCCCAGTGGGCTGATTCAGCCTCTAGCTTTCTACCATGTCTACCAGTAAAAGCTCCCTGCTATAAATCCTAATCTCTTCCAGTGTGCCAAGAAGCGTTGGGTATTCTCACTTACATTTGTATGTTCCAGCTACTTCTGTTACATTCTCTATAA
Organism: Aquarana catesbeiana; assembly: GCF_042186555.1. Taxonomy (NCBI): domain Eukaryota; kingdom Metazoa; phylum Chordata; class Amphibia; order Anura; family Ranidae; genus Aquarana; species Aquarana catesbeiana. The sequence continues at coordinate 23,471,234 of NC_133327.1, forward strand.
TATAAATTATTACAAATCCAACAGGGTGATTGGAAAAGGCCACAAAAGTTATGTAGATACAAGGACCCAGTGCAGAGATCTCACCAACTGGGTCCCCGTTAGATAGTAGATACTGTCAGATGGTTTAACTCTCTCTTACTAAAATATCAACTGGAGCCGGAACTGGTTCTGCTAACTGTGGCTGACCACTAATCTGAATATAATTGACCGCATGGTTAAGCTTTGCAATTGTCCTTCCATAACCTGCTGAGGTTCTTTCTCATTTTTACGAAAATCACTCTTCTCAGCATCATCTCATAAAGAAACTGTTAAACATGTTTTTTTTTTCAGCTTCGTTCTTGAGACAAAACATTCATGTACCCTTCCAGCATTCAACATGTACCCCTATACCCCCTTTTGCCAAGACACACAAAAAGGCAGCCATCATGACAGACAAATAGACATGACTGATGCAATGAAAGTGCTGGCTGGTAACACATGCTTGTTGCCAAAGTTCCACAGGAGCTGGAGATCTCCTGGTTTGCAAATCTCGTTTTTTCTCTTTTTTTAATAAATGTTTATTGAGTTCAAATGGTGTGTTACAATAATTGTTCATAAATATCATACAATAGTATATATGGGGCACATATTCTTTCAATATTCCATTTATAATAACATTTAGGGATTGTTTTGCTAAAACTGGAGAGTGCAAAATCTGGTGCAGCTCTGCATGGAAGCCAATCAGCTACTAACTTCAGCTTGCTCAGTTATGTCTTGACAAAAAAAAACTGGAAGCTGATTGGTTTCTATGCAGAGCTATGCCAGATTTTGCACTCTCCTATTGTTCTAAATCAACCCCTTAGTGTTTCCAGATTGCCTTGGAACAATTTGGTTTGAAAGAAACATTTTTAAATAAGAATCATTATGGGGGCATATGCAGCATGAGTAAGAGGTGTTGGGGGGGGGGGGAATAGGAAGAAAAAATGGATATTTGGCAAGGAGAGACAGAAGAAAGGGGAAACAAGAATGGCATGGACCATCAAAACATTAGTGGTCTATTAACCTGTACAACCTGTAAGAGTCACTTTAAAAAAAAAAATCCTCTACCAGCATCCATTTCTTTTTAACTGATTTATATATTTATTTTTTATTTATTTAAATATTTTGTATTCAGTTCACTGTGTAATTTTAGAAGTATTGTTATTCGTGGATTTACAGCATATTCTTTTAAACATGCCCAAATTGAATAGAATTTAGAGTGTTTTTCTTGCCGTGTGAAAGATCTTCTATAGTACAGTATTGCGTTTGGTGGAGTGAACAATGTGCCAGATGTCATAGGGGAAAAAAGAATAACCAATATGTTTCAGGGGCTTAACTGATCCCCCTTCATCAAGAGTTGTACTGGTGAAGGATGAAAGAAAGATGGACTGAGAACAGGTATGCTTAGGTAGATTTCTATATCACTCTACCAAACTTAGTACTGGCAATCCGGTGGCCACCTTTTCAGACTCATCAGAACATAGAGAAAAGCCTCTTGACTAAAATACCTACCAAAGTACTGATCCAGCACGCCACCAAGATATCTTAATTTATAATACAGTATTGGTCAACTTTTACAACCATTCCTTCTGTCTAGACATTTCTCTCAAATATTTAGGGATGGGGAATATTTAGCATAGAGAAAGGAAAGGATAAGGTCAACTTCTGTTCTAAGGTATGGTAAGAATTAGAATCATGTAACCAGCTTGGTGTTAGATGGGATCTATTCACTTTTTTCTTTTCTTAAGCATTTCTTTTGCAGATACATATTTTCTACCACTGTTGGGCAAGAAGACACTTTTCCATCTGATTTTATGAAATTCTTTACAATCAAGGAACTAAACAAAGAATAAAAAATAAACAAAAAATTTAAGAGTGAAGTTAAAAAAAAATTCTACACTGATGCCAATGAGAACTTTCTCTCTTTTGTAGCCCAGATGGCTAATACAATGGGGTTGATTTGCTAATACTGGAGATGTGCAAAATCTGGTGCAGCTGCGTATGACAGCCAATCGACTTTTAACTTCACCTTGTTCAAATAAGCTTTGACAAAAAAAATGGAAGTTGATTGGTTATGTATGCACAGTTACACTAGACTTGGCACGTTCCAGTTTTAGTAAATCAACCCCAACGCTGCTATTTTTAATTCATGTTCATATTACATGTTGGTAAACAAACACCCCACCCAACTATATATTTTCCATAAACTTAGGATCTAAAAAATGTTAAAATGATACTGCTGATTACATCGTAAGAATGTGCTGTTTATTCACTGAACAGTCATGACAGACAGACAAGACAAGCAATTATATTTCTATCTGTGTGCTGTTTTGTTTAAAGAGTTCCCTTTACTCGTCAGCGGGATGTGAAGTCAGGATAATCCTCTACGATGGAGCCGCAGATAGCAGAGAAAAAATCAACAGAGGTCCTAATTCTTCCCAACACCAAAGCTAAGAAAAAAAGTTTTGCCTTAACATTTACTTGAAACATTCACCGCACATTTACCAGCTTGAACATTGAGCATTTGGTGAATGTTGGTACAGTACACATGTCGAAAGCTAAAAAATTCAGGGTGGTTAATGTGCATAGATAAACCATTGGTTTACAATTGGTTTACAAATATAGTATTAAGATATTTACATTGGAAGATATTTCTTTGATTTTAGCAATTCCAGTAATATGGTAAAAATAATATAAATATGTATTTCAACATTTAAGTAGTATAGAAGTATCTGCTTAACAGAAAAAAATTATAACTAGAATTCACTCCATTAGCAGTTGCACACATACTTTAAACACTAACATATAGTATCTCCTAAAAATGAAGCGATTACTCACCATATTATCATCTTTCCTTTAGTAAGTTGTCACCTTTGAAAGTAAAGGGGTTTTGGGACTTTAAATGAGGTGCATGATATCATGCACCTCCCTCCCTAAATCAGAAATAAGAAAGGGGTTTTTGGGACTTTGAGTGAGGCACAAGACACGTGTCTTGTGCCTCACTCAAAGTCCCAAAAAAAACCTTTCTTATGTAAGTTGTCACCAGTTCTCTAGAACATATCTCTAAAAATGAAAAGATTGCTATTAATATTATCTCCCTTCCTTTAATAAGGGGTCACCTCCACCAGCTCTCTAGAGCAAGGTCCAGAAGCTTTTCTGTTGAACAAGCAGTCAGTTCCCCAATGGACAACCATGAAGAACCTTCAATGATTACAGTAATATGGTAAAATATTAAATAAATATGATTTTCAGTGAACGTAACAAATATGAATTTAACCGAAGTTACGAATTATCCAAAACGAATGCTGCATCTAAACAAAGGGAACGGAACAAATTAATAATAAATAATAATAATAAAACGTTGTTATCATTATTATTGTTATTTATTATTATTAATTCATTACGTTCCATTCCGTTTTTTCGGATCATTCATAACTTCGGATAAATTTGTATGTGTTATGTTTACTAACAGCCAAATTTGAAAGGAAATTACAATACCTATAATTTAAAAGTTACTAGTAATTACTAACAGTTAAGTTATTATTAGTTAACTATTATTTCAGATTTCCGAATTTTCGAATTTACAAATTTACGAATTCACTAATGTACGAATGTACGAATGCCCGAATTCACGAATGTCCAATTTTATCGAATTTACGAATATTCGGAAAAAAACGTTAAACAGGTTTTCGTTAATTCGGATATTCACGAATTAACGAATTTGTCGAAATTCGTTAAAAAAAAAAAAAACGAATTCGGAACGAAACGAATTGCACATGCCTAGTGTCTACTAAAAATGATGAGATTGCTCATAATATTATCTTCTTTCCTTTAGTAAGGGGTCATCTCCACCAGCCCCCTAGAACAAGGTCCAGGACATTGTCTGTTGAACAAGCAGTCAGTTCCATAATGGACAATCTTGAAGAACTGGTTTCTTAGTTTCGTTGCTACATAAATTAACAAAACAGAAAGTAGAGCTGGAAAAATGTTCATTAAAGAAAGCAATCATAAAGGATCCAACAAAAGTGTATATGCTTCAGTTATAATTGCTATAAAATACAAAGCCCAGATCATGAAAGAGACACCTGTAAAGTTTATTGTCCTATAGTAGGCATCTGTACTGCTTGTTACATGTCCACGATTGTTCAGTCTACTCACATGGAAGGCAAAGGTAATTATGAGAAGAGCCGAAGCTAAAAAGACGATTACAAGAGGGAAAATACTCCACAGAAAATTAAAATGTGACATTTTCTTCATTTTTAGTCTATAATCTGAAATTTAACTTTGTGTAGAATTCCTAAGAAACCTAACAGGAGGACCCATACAATACATGGATGCATATCCTACAGGCAAAAGTGCAGAGGCAATAATCAGGTAAATGAGTTTCAATTTACCATCAATATGATGGCCTTCATACGTAAGAAGAACACATTGTGAAAGATGAGGACTTTGACGTAGAAGAAGATGGAAAGCAGGGTCGATAACAAAATATTAGAAAAGGCTGAGGGGTGCAGAATCAATTAAAGCAATTTTGAAAAAGGAGTAAGGGACTCTGGAAAATGAAACATTGCAAAAAAAAATACAGCAGGCAAGAAACATGAAAGAAAACCTTTGACATCTCAAGAGAGGTGATAATTTTGGCTGCACCTGTTATTGCTCTTCCCTCCAGCCAGTCAATGATATTAACAAACACAATAAAGAGTTCCATCACCAGAGCCGCCATTCCAAAACAAGCAAATGGAAACCAATTTTGTATTGAAATGGAATTTGCCATCTTTGCAATCATAGATAGATAACTAGATAGAGCTGCCTGCATCTGCATAAAAAAAATGATAGAAGTGTTCGTTATTTATTGATGGAAAACTCCTAGTTTAGGTTCATAATGCAAATGGTAATGCAAACACATTGAATGTGTTGTTTCTTATACAAATAATGAATGTGAGAGTGCATCTGACACTTGCAAACTAATACTAGGTGGTAAAAATAGAGCTTAAAGCTTCTAGTATGTGTGTGTGTATATATATATATATATATATTTTTTTTCTTTTTTTTTTTTGGGATAATGATCTTTTAAGGATTTATATATATATATATATATATATATATATATATATATATATATATATATATATATATATATATATATATACATATATATATACAGTATCTCACTAAAGTGAGTACACCCCTCACATTTTTGTAAGTATTTAATTATATCTTTTCATGTGACAACACTGAAGAAATAACACTTTGCTACAATGTAAAGTAGTGAGTGTACAGCTTGTATAACAGTGTAAAGTTGCTGTCCCCTCAAAATATGTCCCACACTACAGCCACTACACAAAAGGTGGTAGGGGCTTCACAAGCTTTATGTCACTCACCTGTTTTGTGGAAAACAAAAATCCATCAAACATCTAGGATAGGTTTGGGGAAGCTGAAAGCTTGGGTTGTGCAAAGTATCAAGGCAATGATTAAGGTTTAGGCACTTTATTGTAAGTTAAGCCCCATTAAGCTCCCAAAAAAAAAAGCTTAACACCTTCATTTTCTTTGTGGGAGACCAAAATCCATGACTCTGCTAGGATAGGTTTGGGAAGTTGAAACTTTTGGTGCGATTAACCAAATGAGCTGAAATTTTCAGAATATGTTGGCATGGCTAGTGTCTTTTATTGTGTGAAGTTTGGGGGAAATTAGTTAACATGTAAGGTCCTTTTTGTATTTTAAGCCACATTAGGCTCTCCAAAAAACAAGCTTAATGTCCATAGTTTGCCTTGTGGTACACCTAATCGCATGAAACTTCTTAGATAGATTTGGGAAGTCGAGATCTTGGGCTGTGCAAAATTTCAGGGCAATTGATTGAGGTTTAAGCACTTTATTACACGTTAAGCTACATTAAGCCATTTTCACATTAAATGTTTTAGCATTGTAAACTTTAGCTCAATGGGAATAACTTTTGGAGTGATTAACTAAATGAGCTGAAATTTTCAGAATATGTTGGCATGGCTAGCGTCTTTTATTGTGTGAAGTTTGGGGGAAATTAGTTAACATGTAAGGTCCTTTTTGTATGTTAAGCCACATTAGGCTCTCCAAAAAACAAGCTTAATGTCCATAGTTTGCCTTGTGGTACACCGAGTCACATGAAACTTATTGGATAGGCTCTCCAAAAAACAAGCTTAATGTCCATAGTTTGCCTTGTGGTACACCGAGTCACATGAAACTTATTGGATAGGTTTGGGAAGTTGAGAACTTAGGCTGTGCAAAGTTTCAAGACAATTGATTGAGGTTAAGGCACATTATGGTACATTAAGCTCTTTCCATTAAATGTTTTAGCATTGTAAAATATAGCTTAATGTGAATAACTTTTGGTGATAAAAAAGGGGGAGGGGTATGCCTATATATGAAGAATAATGTACAAGTGAATGTGAAAGAAGACATCACTGAGGGAGCTAGAGAGGAGGTGGAATCCTTATGGGTAGAGCTCCAAAGGGATGAAGCTAAGGGGAAAATAATACTGGGAGTATGCTATAGGCCCCCTAACCTGAGGGAGGAAGTGGAGACAGATCTCCTATCACAATTTGGATTAGCAGCAAGGATGGGAAGTGTTATCATAATGGGGGATTTTAATTATCCAGACATAGACTGGGCGGAGGGAACCGCGCATTCATTTAAGGCTCGCCAGTTCCTTAATGTCTTGCAGGACAATTTTATGGGTCAGATGGTAGACGCACCAACTAGAAATAAAACATTACTGGATCTACTGATTACCAAAAATACAGACCTGATCACGAATGTGGAAATACGGGGCAATTTAGGAAACAGTGATCACAGGTCAATTAGTTTCAGTATAAATCACACAAATAGGAAACATAAAGGGAATACAAAGACACTGAATTTCAAAAGAGCCAACTTCCCTAAACCACAAACCTTGCTAAAAGGCATAAATTGGGATAAAATATTAGGAACAAAGAATACAGAGGAGAGAGGGGTTTGCTTTAAGAGCATATTAAATAAGGGCATTAGCCAATGTATCCCATTGGGTAATAAATTTAAAAGAGCGAACAAAAGTCCTGGATGGCTTAACTCCAATGTAAAAATGCATATAAAAGCAAAGGAGAAGGCCTTCAAAAAATATAAGGTTGAGGGATCATCCTCAGCATTCAGACTTTATAAAGAATGCAACAAGAAATGTAAGGGTGCAATTAGGACAGCTAAGATAGAACATGAAAGACACATAGCAGAGGAGAGCAAAAAAAAAATCCCAAGAAAATTCTAAGTATGTAAACAGTAAAAAAGGGAGGACAGACCATATTGGCCCCATAAAGAATGAGGAAGGACATCTGGTTACAAAGGATAGGGAGAAGGCGAAGGTATTGAATTTATTCTTCTCCTCAGTCTTCACAAGTGAATCGGGGGGCTTCAGTAACCAAAACTGCAGTGTTTATCCTCATGACACAACACAGGATGCACCTCCATGGTTAACAGAGGACAGAATTAAAATTAGACTTGAGAAACTTAACATTAATAAATCACCGGGATGTAGCACCAATATTTAAAAAGGGCCCAAAATACATCCCTGGGAATTACAGACCAGTTAGCCTAACATCAATAGTATGTAAACTCTTGGAGGGGATGATAAGGGACTATATACAAGATTTTAGTAATAAGAATTGTATCATTAGCAGTAATCAGCGTGGATTCATGAAGAATCGTTCTTGCCAAACCAATCTATTAACCTTCTATGAGGAGGTGAGTTGCCATCTAGATAAAGGAAGGCCCGTAGACGTGGTGTATCTGGATTTTGCAAAAGCATTTGACACAGTTCCCCATAAACGTTTACTGTACAAAATACGGTAAGGTCCGTTGGCATGGACCATAGAGTGAGTACATGGATTGAAAACTGGCTACAAGGGCGAGTTCAGAGGGTGGTGATAAATGGGGAGTACTCAGAATGGTCAGGGGTGGGTAGTGGGGTTCCCCAGGGTTCTGTGCTGGGACCAATCCTATTTAATTTGTTCATAAACGATCTGGAGGTTGGGATAAACAGTTAAATCTCTGTATTTGCAGACGATACTAAGCTAAGCAGGGCAATAACTTCTCCGCAGAATGTGGAAACCTTGCAAAAAGACCTGAACAAATTAATGGGGTGGGCGACTACATGGCAAATGAGGTTCAATGTAGAAAAATGTAAAATAATGCATGTGGGTGGCAAAAATATGAATACAATCTATACACTGGGGGGAGAACCTCTGGAGGAATCTAGGATGGAAAAGGACCTGGGGGTCCTAGTAGATGATAGGCTCAGCAATGACATGCAATGCCAAGCTGCTGCTAACAAAGCAAACAGAATATTGGCATGCATTAAAAAGGGGATCAACTCCAGAGATAAAACGATAATTCTCCCACTCTACAAGGCTCTGGTCCGGCCGCACCTGGAGTATGCTGTCCAGTTCTGGGCACCAGTCTTCAGGAAGGATGTACTGGAAATGGAGCGAGTACAAAGAAGGGCAACAAAGCTAATAAAGGGTCTGGAGGATCTTAGTTATGAGGAAAGGTTGCGAGCACTGAACTTATTCTCTCTGGAGAAGAGACGCTTGAGAGGGGATATGATTTCAATATACAAATACCATACTGGTGACCCCACAATAGGGATAAAACTTTTTCGCAGAAGAGAGTTTAACAAGACTCGGGGCCACTCATTAAAATTAGAAGAAAAGAGGTTTAACCTTAAACTACGTAGAGGGTTCTTTACTGTAAGAGCGGCAAGGATGTGAAATTCCCTTCCACAGGCAGTGGTCTCAGCGGGGAGCATTGATAGCTTCAAGAAACTATTAGATAGGCACCTGAATGACCGCAACATACGGGGATATATAATGTAATACTGACACATAATCACACACATAGGTTGGACTTGATGGACTTGAGTCTTTTTTCAACCTCACCTACTATATAACTATGTGTGATTTACTAAATGAGCTGAAATTTTCAGAATATGTCGGCATGGATAGAGTCTTCTATTGTGTGAAGTTTGGGGGAAATTGGTTAACATTTAAGGTCTTTTTTGTACGTTAAGCTCTCCAAAAAACAAGCTTAATGTCCATAGTTTGCCTTGTGGAACACCGAATCACATGAAACTTCTTGGATAGGTTTGGGAAGTTGAGATCTTAGGCTGTGCAAAGTTTCAAGACAATTGATTGAGGTTAAGGCACATTATGGTACATTAAGCTCTTTACATTAAATGTTTTAGCATTGTAAAATATAGCTTAATGTGAATAACTTTTGGTGATAAAAAAGGGGGAGGGGTATGCCTATATATGAAGAATAATGTACAAGTGAATGTGAAAGACGACATCACTGAGGGAACACCGAATCACATGAAACTTCTTGGATAGGTTTGGGAAGTTGAGATCTTAGGCTGTGCAAAGTTTCAGGGCAATTGATTGAGGTTTAGGCACTTTATTACACGTTAAGCTACATTAAGCCATTTTCACATTAAATGTTTTAGCATTGTAAAATATAGCTTAATGTGAATAACTTTTGGTGTGATTTACTAAATGAGCTGAAATTTTCTGAATATGTTGGCATGGCTAGATTCTTTTATTGTGTGAAGTTTGGGGAAATTGGTTAACATTTAAAGCCACTTTTCTTTCCACTTTCCACCTATCTATCGTTTTTTTTTTTTTTTGGAGTTCATTCACAAACTTTTCTTCTCATGATTATCTACTCACATGTTCTGTGTAATAAGTCCGCCTGTGTCCGATTTCGTTGTAAAGAATAACTTATAAAATTCACTGAAGGCGGTTTCCATCTTCATTGTGGGCATTTGAAGCCCACAAGCATGTATTTCCTGGATGCGGTGACTGCTGTGCTCCCAGCATTCACCGAGATGTTGTGATGACGCTGTTGCACAATACATGCTGGGAAGCCTGAGACTAGCTCCCAGGGGACTGTGGGAGGTCTAGGAGAGGCTAGAAACACGCCTACTCCCATGGGAGGAAAACCAGGAAGTGCTAAGAAGATTAGAAAAAAAAAGGTAATTACGGCGATTTTAATTTTTTTACACAGCATGTCAGCATCTAGGCAAGGAAGAGAATGCATAGAGATAATGTTCAAAATTTGGGTGGAACCCCGCTTTAAGGTCTTTTTTGTACGTTAAGCCACATTAAAGCGGGTTTCCACCCAAATTTTGAACAATATCTGTATGTATTCTCTTCCTTGCCTAGATGCTGACATGTCCTTTAAAAAAATTTAAATCGCCGTAATTACCTTTTATTTTTCTATTCTTCTTTGCACTTCCTGGTTCTCCTCCCGTGGCGTGTTTCTAGCCTCTCCCAGACTCCGCACAGTCTCCTGGGAGCTAGTCTCAGGCTTCCCAGGATGCCACTGAGCATGTGCGGGAACGAGCGGTGAATGCTGGGCGCACAGCATTCACCGCATCCAGGAAATAAATGCTTGTGGGCTTCAAATGCCCACAATGAAGATGGAAACCGCCTGCAGTGAATAATATAAGTTATTCTTTCCGACTAAATCTGACACAGGCGGACATATTACACACAATATGTGAGTATGTAACGCTGAGAAGAAAAGTTTGTGAATGACCTCAAAAAAAAAAAAAAATCGATAGATAGGTGGACCCCCGCTTTAAGCTCTCCAAAAAACAAGCTTAATGTCCATAGTTTGCCTTGTACACTGAATCATATGAAACTTCTTGGATAGGTTTGGGAAGTTGAGATTTTAGGCTGTGCAAAATTTCAGGGCAATTGATTGAGGTTTAGACACTTTATTACACGTTAAGCTACATTAAGCCATTTTCACATTAAATGTTTTAGCATTGTAAAATATAGCTTAATGTGAATAACTTGTGGTGTGATTAACCAAATGAGCTGAAATGTTCAGAATATGTTGGCATGGCTAGAGTCTTTTATTGTGTGAAGTTTGGGGGAAATTGGTTAACATTTAAGGTCTTTTTGTATGTGAAGCCACATTAAGCTCTCCAAAAAACAAGCTTAATAGCCATAGTTTGCCTTGTGGAACACCGAATCACATGAAACTTCTTGGATAGGTTTGGGAAGTTGAGATCTTAGGCTGTGCAAAGTTTCAAGACAACTGATTGAGGTTAAGGCACATTATGGTACGTTAAGCTATATTAAGCCATTTTTACATTAAATGTTTTAGCATTGTAAAATATAGCTTTATGTGGATATCTTTTGGTGTGATTTACTAAATGAGCTGAAATTTTCAGAATATGTTGGTATGGATAGAGTCTTTTATTGTGTGAAGTTTGGGGGAAATTGGTTAACATTTAATTTTGTACGATAAGCCACATTAAGCTCTCCAAAAACAAGCTTAATGTCCATAGTTTGCCTTGTGATACACCGAATCGCATGAAACTTCTTGGATAGGTTTGGGAAGTTGATATCTTAGGCTGTGCAAAGTTTCAGGGCAATTGATTGAGGTTTAGGCACTTTATTACACGTTAAGCTACATTAAGCCATTTTCACATTAAATGTTTAATAAGTCACCATTAATGTCTAAAAAGCTAGCAACAAAAGTGAGTACGCCCCTAATTGAAACATCCAAATTCGGCCCAAAGTGTCAATATTTTGTGTGGCCACCATTATTTTCCAGCACTGCCTTAACCCTCTTGGGCATGGAGTTCACCAGAGCTTCACAGGTTTCCACTGGAGTCCTCTTCCACTCCCTCATGACGACATCATGGGGGTGGTGAATGTTAGAGACCTTGCGCTCCTACACCTTATGTCTGAGGATGCCCCACAGATGCTCATTATGGGTTTAGGTCTGGAGACATGCTTGGCCAGTCCATCACCTTTAACCTCAGCTTCTTTAGCAAGGTAGTGGTTGTCTTGGATGTGTGTTTGGGGTTGTTATCATGTTGGAATATTGCCCTGCGGCCCAGTCTCCGAAGAGAGGGGATCATGCTCTGCTTCAGTATGTCACAGTACATGTTGGCATTCATGGTTCCCTCAATGAACTGTAGCTCCCCAGTACCGGAAGCACTCATGCAGCCCCAGACCATGACACTCCCACCACCATGCTTGACTGTAGGCAAGCCACACATGTCTTTGTACTCCTCACCTGGTTGCCGCCACACACGCTTGACACCATCTGAACCAAGTAAGTTTATCTTGTCTCATCAGACCACAGGACATGGTTCCAGTAATCCATGTCCTTAGTCTGCTTGTCTTCAGCAAACTGTTTGCAGGCTTTTTTTGTGCATCCTCTTTAGAAGAGGCTTCCTTCTGGGATGACAGCCATGCAGACCAATTTGATGCAGTGTGCGGTGCACGGTCTGGGGACTGACAGGCTGATCCCTCACCCCTTCAACCTCTGCAGCAATGCTGGCAGCACTCTACCTCCTAAAGACAACCTCTGGATATGATGCTGAGCTCGTGCACTCAACTTCTTTGGTCAAACATGGGGAGGCCTGTTCTGAGTGGAGCCTGTCCTGTTAAACTGCTGTATGGTCTCAGCCACCATGCTGCAGCTCAGTTTCAGGGTCTTGCAATCTTTGTATAGCCTAGGCCATCTTTATGTAGAACAACAATTCTTTTTGTTCAGATCCTCAGAGACTTCTTAGCCATGAGGTGCCATGTTGAACTTCTAGTGACCAGTATGAGAGAGTGAGAGTGATAACACCAAATGTAACACACCTGCTCCCCATTCACACCTGAGCCCTTGTAACACTAAGGAGTCACGTGACACCGGGGAGGGAAAATGGATAATTGGGCCCAATTTGCCATCATTGGTTTGCATATAAATCCTGCAAAGTCCAAAGACATTATTGCCTCTCTACCAACTTGCCTCTCTCCAAAATTTCCAACATACTTTTTCTTACTAATGGAAAACATTGAAACTTTCTTACTTAGGCACTGATCTCGGTAGTTTCCACTCCACACTCTATGAGGTGAATGACCATTATCTCCTCCAAAAACTCAAATATCTTTTGCATACCCAGACTAATTACCTTCTCTCCTATTTAGGATGGATTGCTGCAATAAAAATTATGTATCTCCCTGAGTTACTGTACCTGATCCAAGGCTTGCCAATTCATGTACTATCTCACATTGTACACATCCAAGTCCACATTTAATTTGGCAAACCATGAGATGAGACTCTCCAAAGACACCATGTTCCAAACTTGGGACAATGGGGGCCTTGGTGTTCCAAAATCTCCAAGGATACTACCAGGCTGTCTACATTGTTCAGCTTGCAAAAAAGTGTGCTGCTTAAGAGGGTTTTGATTATTTGATTGAAGGTTACCTTAGAGGAGTTGGACTGCAGCCCTTTATCTATACATAGCTTACTCTGGCTTCATCCACAACACAGAGACTTGTTAACCACTTCAATACAGGGCATTTTCGCCCCCTTCCTGTGGGGGGGCGTGGCCGACCGGAGAAGGAGATGGACGCTTAACCTCACAGCTCATCAGCCAGGGGAAAGAATCCAACAACACAGGCCACCATCACAACCCATCCACAGCCATCCTTACTCCAGAAACACTGGAGACTAAGATGCACACATCCAGGAATAGATTTACGGACCACAAGCCCCAGAAACTGACTGAATTCGTCTGCAAACCGGCGGACAGTGGCTTCCAAGATGGTGCTGGCCCGGCCGCGGGATTCTTACACAGACCTCCCGGATGCCATCCCAGAGGAACAGCCAGATACAGGTACTCTTGCTATGTCTCCCACCCCCCAGAGTGCAACCCTCTCCCTGGCAGCCCAGCAAAGACTAAAATGGCTTGACACGCCGCTGCAGTGGATGCTGCGCCCACAAATTGAGGCCCAAGCTCCTAATCCCTTCTTCCCCAGCCAGGCCCTACACTCCTCCATGGCCTCCTTCCCCACCTCAGGTCAGCCAGTCATGGATACTACCCTGAAGGACATGTCAATCTCCTTACAGACCTCCCTCATGACTGACCTCTCCTCCTTGTTTTATAAAATCACCTCTGACATCCACTCACTAGACAACAGAGTGACTAATGCTGAGAGAGGCCTAACTGCTTGCACTTCCACAGTAAATGAAGTCATTGACACTTATGATGCTATTAAAGAGGAACAGTCATGGATGCGCGCCCAGATGGCCAACTTAGAGAACAGGTCCCGCAGGAACAACGTCGAGCTGAGAGGTATCCCTGAGACCATACTGCCTGCAGAGCTACCGCGTTATGCAAAAGAATTGATGTATATCATTATTCCTGAAGCGTCTCAATGGGATGTTATAATTGACAGAATTCACATTAACAGTCTGCTCTACATGTTTTCTTTTTTTTTCGATATTCCTTTTTCTGGTTCTCACTGTTTTTGTGCTTAACGTATTGCTCTATTCGCAGATTCCTAGTCCACCCTACTCTCAGACCTTTGGACTGCCACAAGCCTACTACTGAGTCTCGCTCCCAGGTACCTTCAGATCCAAACTACAGCGACTAACTGTAAGTGTTGTTGCACAACACCCACCAACCTCTCACCCACACGATGCCTCCCACTATACTTTCACTGAACACCAACGGGCTAAACCACCTGCCAAACGCCACTCACTCTGGAGAACCGCCACAGCTCTCCACAGTGACATTCTTTCCGTTCAGGAAACCCACTTACTACCAGCGAGCTCCTCCCTTTGTACCAACTGTGTAAATGTGACTGGCAGGGAAGGGGTTAACACCAGGGGTGATCAAGGGGTTAATTATGTTTCCTAGGGAGTGATTCTAACTGTAGGGGGAGGGGACTCACAAGGGGAGGAGACCGATCGGTGTTCCTCTGTACTGGGAACACACCATCGGTCTCTCACCTGACAGGACGTGGATCTGTGTGTTTACACACACACAGATCCATGGTCCTGCTGTGTTCACGGGCAATCGCGGGTGCCCGGCGGACATTGGGGCCTCTGAGCATGCGCACCGGGTCCCTAGAAACGTGGCGGATGCGTGCCTGAGGCGCGCATGTGCCCCCTAGGCAGCCGGGAAGCCCAGGACATCATATGATGGCCGCCCAGGATGGGAGATCCCTCCTGCGGGCGTCATATTACTATGGGCGGGTAGGGAAGTGGTTAACAAACTCTGACACTCGTGGTGAGTAAGGATGAGCTGAACACCCCCCGGTTCAGTTCGCACCAGAACTTGCGAACAGACCAAAACTTTGCACGAATGTTAGAACCCCATTGAAGTCTATGGGGCTCGAACGTTTTAAATCAAAAGTGCTCATTTTAAAGGCTAATTTGCATGGTATTGTCCTAAAAAGTGTTTGGGGACCTGGGTCTTGCCCCAGGGGACATGTATCAATGCAAAAAAAAGTTTTAAAAACAGCCGTTTTTTCGGGAGCAGTGATTTTAATAATGCTTAAAGTCAAACAATAAAAGTGTAATATTCCTTTAAATTTCGTACCTGGGGGGTGTCTATAGTATGCCTGTAAAGGGGCGCATGTTTCCCATGTTAAGAACAGTCTGAGGGCCCGAAGGGCCTGGTATGGAATTTAGGGGGACCCCCACATCATTTTTTTTTTTTTAATTTTGGTTCGGGGTTCCCCTGTGGGGAATTCCCATACCGTTTTTATCAATGAACTTTTATGTGTATTGTCGGGCCGGCAATTCAGTATAGCCGCAAGTAGTTTTAAATTACTTTTTTCCTTTGAAATGTCATTTTGCTGTCAGACTGTTCTAAACACGGGAAACATGTGCCCCTTTACAGGCATACTATAGACACCCCCCAGGTATGAAATTTAAAGGGATATTACACTTTTATTGTTTGAATTTAAGCATTATTAAAATCACTGCTCCCGAAAAAACGGACGTTTTTAAAACTTTTTTTTGCATTGATACATGTCCCCTGGGGCAGGACCCAGGTCCCCAAACACTTTTTATGACAATACCATGAATATAAGCCTTTATAATTAGCTCTTTTGATTTCTCCCATAGACTTTTAAAGTGTGTTCCGCGGCATTTGAATTTGCCGCGAACACCCCAAATTGTTCGCTGTTCGGCGAACTGTCGAACAGTTGATGTTCGAGTCGAACATGAGTTCGACTCGAACTCGAAGCTCATCCCTAGTGGTGAGTGACAGAGTTTGTTAGTATGTTCCTGTGTTGTGGACTGCCTATGGGTATAGGACAGCTTTAAATAAGTCCTTCTTCTGTCTTTTTTCTGCAACCCTTTGTCGTAGAACAAGATTCACCGGGTGCTTACAAGCACTGGATCAACTTAGAAATAACCTGCTTCCACTACCTGCTCACAATTTCCCTAATTTACAAAAAGAATATCATTTTCCCAGCTCCAAACAATTTTGGTACCGACCAAATGGTAACATGGCAAGTTAAATATCATGTTTCCTCTATTGCTAATATAGAAGATGACAATCTAATATTACCCCCTTTGAAACTAAATGCAAAAATCACTTACACTTCCCAGCGTTGATCTCTTTACTCTATAGCACCCTACTTTCAAGTTTATCCTGTCGCCTCACAACTACATGAGCAAAGGTTTGGCAAATGAGTTTGGGCATGATGATTTGACCTACATTTGGAAAACAACTAAATCCTGTTTGCATGGTAATTAATAATTTCCCTTTGGAATTAATAAAGTATTCTGAATCTGAATAATGCTTCAGCTGTAGAGACTAATTACAGAGTCCTAATTAGATACTATGTGGTACCAAGCAGCTTAACTTGTGTATTCCCCTGTCCCCCACCTAGCTGTCTCCATGAATGTCTACAGCTGGGCACAATTTATGATGTGTCCTATGCTCAGAAACTGTATTCACATATCTATGAGATTCTAAACATACTGACACTTCCCATGAAACCAAGCTAAGCACCTCTAAAATTAAAACCTAATTGTATTCCAAAACAACAATTTGCACTTGTGCTCCACATTTGACAATTGACATTTGGCAATGAAAAAGGCATCCGTTAAGGCATGGCTCTCCAAAACCTTGTCAGTAAATGTCACCTATCTGGTTCCTGTAAAAGCTCAAGCAATTGCTTTTTAATTATGCGACTAATGTCCATCATGATTATGCAACCACTGAACTCTTGTAAACTTTCTAATAAACATTTTGAACAAATAACACACACAGATTAGGAGAAAAATTAAATATATACTTACCATACAATCCGGCTTCCCCTATGGTGCCTAGGTGAGCATGATCTTACGAATGTAGCAGTTGGTTGCTACTAGTTACAACATCCACATATATTTCACCCTGCTGCCAGACATCTATTCACCCCGCTCTGTCCTGCTGCCAGACATCTATTCACCCCGCTCTGTAGACAATGAAAAATATTTTGCTGTGTTTTGTTATTTTATTTGGGGGAATTGAACTTGGTTGGGGAAGGGACATGGGATGCCCATAGAATACTTAATAATTGAATGTTAATTCAATAGATGCATCACACTCTTGAAATAGAATAAAATGGCTGACACTGCAGAACCCCCCTCATGGCTGTTTCCGGTTACAAGATATAACTTTAAAAAAGATGGACTACTGCTCCCAGCAAATCAGACGTGCAAATCCTGCCCACCCTCATGGCTCTGCATCAATTTGACACAACTCTCCACAGTCTTTCCCTCTGGCTTTGCACCCAGCTCCGCTGGCATGCCTCCTCCAGATCCCTACTGTGCTTCACTCACCGACTCCTGGCCTAGGCCCTTCCTGAAGGACGTGCGGACCAACTATCTCTCCATCTCCTGTTCCAGGAAACCTCTCCATGATCGTGTAAGGAGAGGCTCCCTCCCAGCTCCCGAGCTCCTCCGCCGGATGCACCCCCAGATGGGGGTGTTCCTCCAGCACGACAGTCTAGCACTCCATCCTTCAGTTCACCAAGCCGACAACTCCTTCCCCAGCAGGCTGACCATGAGTATATGTAGGAGGCCTGCCCCCTGCCAATCCTAGTTGAGGATTTGTCAGAGCTCCTCACATGTACTCCATGTCACTCCAACTTTCAGCCCTGCCCCTCTTCCAGAACATTCTCACTGGAAGCAGGGAAGGCGTCCAAAAGCTGAAGTACATGTTAGTCACCTACTGCTACACTAACCACTCCCTGCCCCCAGATCAAAAACAAACAGGCCTAGCCCTGCTTAAATTTACCTGCCTGGCAGCTAACAACAAAAACCTCACATCCAGCACCTACCTATGGTAGAGGGTGCTACACGAACACTAAAGATCCCAAGTCTCATAAGAAGGTACTCCAGCACTGTGTAGGAAAATGCCATGGAATTGCCATGGTCTGCTTTAACCTCCTTGATGCTGGACTCACTTTTTACAGCTCAGTTGACAAAAGTTATTTAACAGACATATTACAGAAAGTTTAAAGACTAACTAGCAGTTATAAAAGAATTTAAAGCCTCCCTTCACCAGCTGATAAAGTCTTGTTTTGTCTAGTGTATGGGTTAACATAGAATAATGCTGAACTTAAAACACCATCCCATGTTCTTCCTCCAGCTGGAAATGTCTGGTCCCCCAAACATGCTCTTCTTGCTCTGACCAGTCATGTCACCACCCCTCTGGTTGGAATGTATTTATATAATGCAGGACCAGCAGCCCATTCATCAGGGTGGAATATGGCCACAAGTAGGACTGCTTTTGGAGAGAAGAGGTTCAGACTGCTGGCTGTAATAGGTCTGCTGGTTATGTTAAATAATACTGTTTGTTAGATTATCCTCCAGTAAAAAAAACAAACACTAGATCCTTTATTAGCTGGGCGGTTCCATTGTAATAAATTGTAACTCCTCTGAGTTACGCTTCAATTCTTTCACAGCCAGAATAAGGATTAAATTAACGTACATGTACACCAATTTCCCAACTTGTGGTCCTGAATTTAAAAGCCAACACTTATGCCCCATACACAAGGTCGGATTTTCCGACGGAAAATGTGTGATAGGACCTTGTTGTTGGAAATTCCGACCGTGTGTAGGCTCCATCACACATTTTCCATCAGATTTTTCGACACACAAAGTTTGAGAGCAGGCTATAAAATTTTCCGACAACAAAATCCGTTGTCGGAATTTCCGATCGTGTGTCCCACGCATGCTCAGAATAAATAAAGAGATGAAAGCTATTGGCTACTGCCCCGTTTATAGTTCCGAAGTACGTGTTTTACGTCACCGCGTTCAGAATGATCGGATTTTCCGACAACTTTGTGTGACTGTGTGTATGCAAGACAAGTTTGAGCCAACATCCATTGGAAAAAATCCTAGGATCGGAATGTCCGATCAATGTCTGACCGTGTGTACGGGGCATAAAGACTGGTAAGATTTGGTTTGAACATTTACCATTCACAGAGCTATAAATTAGATAAAGGTTGCTGGTGAATGTGTGAAAAATGTGGGGTGAATGTCATTGAAAACATTCTGGCAAATATTCATGGATTCACCAACATGATTACACGTTGCATGTCCAAAAGGTACTGTACATTGGGCTAAGCTTCTTTAATCTGGCATTGAGTTTAGAAGCATTTCCATTGAGCAAGCAGTCAGTTGCACAATGGACAATCCTGAAGAACTGACATTTTTATTTCACTGTTGCATAAATTAACAAAACAGAATGTAGAGCTGGAAAAATACAATGCTATAGAGTACAAAAATTGCATATACTGTATGCTTTAGTTATATATGTTAATACATACAAAGTCCACATCAGCCAGGAGCCAACTGTAAACTTTATAGTCCTCTTGTAGGTGTCTGTACTACTTCTTACATTCCCATGCATGATAATCATTTGAAAACCAAGGAAAATAATTAGGTGAAGAGCTTATTATAAGAAGATCAAAAGATCACAAGAAGTTGGAAAATAATCCACAAAAACTCTCAATAGTCCTCAAAATCAGCATTTTCTCCTTTCTGTGGTCTGAAGTGTAATGATGTGTTGAATGCATAACAGATGTAGGAAGCCATAAAAAATTATATAGATGAGTACCATAAAGACAACAGCACAGAGGTAATAATACAATAGATGATCTTCCTTGATATGATGTTCTTCAGACATAAAAAGACATTGCAAGATGTGGAGATCTTGAAGTAGAAGACAGAGAGTTGGGTCATTAAGCACATGCTAGAAAAGGAAGAGGATGGAATTGCAAAAATAACGATATAACATTTCACTGAGAACTCTGGATGCTAAAAGATTGGAATGAGAAATCAGCAATCAGTGTGCAAGAAGATCCTTTATATCCAAATAGAGGCGATAA
The DNA here is from genome assembly GCF_042186555.1 of Aquarana catesbeiana. Taxonomy (NCBI): domain Eukaryota; kingdom Metazoa; phylum Chordata; class Amphibia; order Anura; family Ranidae; genus Aquarana; species Aquarana catesbeiana. The sequence goes on from NC_133327.1 coordinate 23,491,444, forward strand.
TTTTATCTGCACCTTTTTTCGATCTTCCCTTCAGCCAGGCAATAGCATTCACAGCCACAATAAATTATTGTATGAATTGCCCTGCCAATAATAATATGGGTTTGGAAATGGTAAAAATAGATTGTAATAAATTCTTGGCAGAATTTGTCATCTTAGCATCAGTGCAAGAGTTGTCAAAAATGGTGAAAGGTCTGAGGAATAAAACATACCAATAGAGAATGCAGGAGCTTGAGGAAAGAAGAGGGGGGGGGGACATGACTGGATCCTTTAAATACATGGTGTGAATAAAGTTCAGGAGGGCAGGATTTTTAACATAAGCCTAAAATCAAGAACACAGGGACATGACTTCAACCTAGCCGGAGGGAAGTTTATAATGAACCGTAGAAAGTAATATTTTACCGAAAGAGAAGTTGATGCTTAGAACACACACTTCCAACAAAGATAGTGATTCAGTCAACAGCAAGTAAATGTAAACCTTCTTGGGACAAACATAACTCAATGCTTAAAGAACAAAAATTTAAAAAATAAAAAATAAAAAAAGGGGACAGACTTGATAGACCACTTGGGTCTTTTTCTGCCATCACTCTTCTATGTTTCTATGCCTTTATAGAAACGATGGAAAGCACTATGTATGTAATAAAGGAAAATTACTTTTCTGGATTCATAATGCAAATTGAAAAACGAATACATTGGTCTTGCTGATCCTTATAGAAATAAAGATGATGAGAGTAGATTTGACTAAACAAAATGTGCCCGTATCCTGGTCACTGAACGATATCAAAACGCAGGGCAGGCAAATTATGTTTGTAGCAAGAGCCAAGATTAAAGTGAAACATATTTTGAAAAGTACAGTATATGTGTATATACACACATGTATACTTTCTGAAATATGTTCATTTAGAATGGATGGTAGTGCTACCCCCTCAGGAGTTGCTGGTTGAATCGCGTCTTCTGCTGCTGTTTCAAACCATATTTGGGGCCTTAACCTCACTGACACCACCAATATACCTTAACAACCGATGTAGAGTAATACCTTTTTTTTCATTTTGGATAGAGCAAGGGAGGGTTATAACCCCTGTCAGATTTTTTTTCGCCATCTGTGTTCCTATTCTGAGTTTTCCCTTCACTCTCCCTTCACCAGGTCACCAGAACTAGTGTCCCCATTGGAAGATGTCCCCACAGACAGCAATAAAAACTGATAGAGGTTCTAATCCCTCACCCGTCTATCCAAAACAAAAAAAAAGTTGTGCATTTTGTTATACTTTAACCACTTAAGGACCGCCTCACAAAATCACGTAAATGTACGTGATCTGCCTCCCGCTGGTGGGGGGTCCGATCGGACACCCCCCCGGTGCCCGAGGCGGTCCTCTTTTGTCCCCCAGCGATCGGAGGTGAGGGGGAGGCCATCCGTTCGTGGCCCCCCCCTCGCGATCGCCGCCGGCCAATCAGAACATTCCTTTGCTGCTGTATGCTATACAGCAGCAAAGGAAATGATGTCATCTCTCCTCGGCTCGGTATTTTCCGTTCCGGCGCCGAGGAGAGAAGACATCACTGTGAGTGTAAAACACAAACACACACAGTAGAACATGCCAGGCACACAAAACACCCCCGATCGCCCCCCAATCGCCCCCCAATCGCCCCCCAATCACCCCTCCCCCCTCCCTGTCACACTGACACCAAGCAGGTTTTTTTTTTTTTTTTTTTTTCCTGATTTTTTTTTTTTCTGATTACTGCATGGTGTCAGTTTGTGACAGTTACTGTGTTAGGGCAGTTAGGGTTAGCCCCCTTTAGGTCTAGGGTACCCCCCTAACCCCCCCTAATAAAGTTTTAACTCCTTGATCACCCCCAGTCGCCAGTGTCAGTGTCATTTTTCTGATCGCTGTATTAGTGTCGCTGGTGACGCTAGTGAGGGACGTAAATATTTAGGTTCGCCGTCAGCGTTTTATAGCGACAGGGACCCCCATATACTACCTAATAAATGTTTTAACCCCTTGATTGCCCCCTAGTTAACCCTTTCACCACTGATCATCGTATAAGTGTTACGGGTGACGCTGGTTAGTTCGCTTATTTTTTATAGTGTCAGGGCACCCGCCGTTTATTACCGAATAAAGGTTTAGCCCCCTGATCGCCCGGCGGTGATATGCGTCGCCCCAGGCAGCGTCAGATTAGCGCCAGTAGCGCTAACACCCACGCACGCAGCATACGCCTCCCTTAGTGGTATAGTATCTGAACGGATCAATATCTGATCCGATCAGATCTATACTAACGTCCCCAGCAGTTTAGGGTTCCCAAAAATGCAGTGTTAGCGGGATCAGCCCAGATACCTGCTAGCACCTGCGTTTTGCCCCTCCGCCCGGCTCGGCCCAGCTCACCCAAGTGCAGTATCGATCGATCACTGTCACTTACAAAACACTAAACGCATAACTGCAGCGTTCGCAGAGTCAGGCCTGATCCCTGCGATCGCTAACAGTTTTTTTGGTAGCATTTTGGTGAACTGGCAAGCACCAGCCCCAGGCAGCGTCAGGTTAGTGCCAGTACCGCTAACACCCACGCACGCACCGTACACCTCCCTTAGTGGTATAGTATCTGAACGGATCAATATCTGATCCGATCAAATCTATACTAGTGTCCCCAGCAGTTTAGGGTTCCCAAAAACGCAGTGTTAGCGGGATCAGCCCAGATACCTGCTAGCACCTGCGTTTTGCCCCTCCGCCCAGCCCAGCCCAGCCCACCCAAGTGCAGTATCGATCGATCACTGACACTTACAAAACACTAAACTAAGCGTTCGCAGAGTCAGGCCTGATCCCTGCGATCGCTAACAGTTTTTTTTGGTAGCGTTTTGGTGAACTGGCAAGCACCAGCGGCCTAGTACACCCCGGTCATAGACAAACCAGCACTGCAGTAACACTTGGTGACGTGGCGAGTCCCATAAGTGCAGTTCAAGCTGGTGAGGTGGCAAGCACAAGTAGTGTCCCGCTGCCACCAAAAAGACAAACACAGGCCCGTCATGCCCATAGTGCCCTTCCTGCTGCATTCGCCAATCCTAATTGGGAACCCACCACTTCTGCAGCGCCCGTACTTCCCCCATTCACATCCCCAACCAAATGCAGTCAGCTATATGAGAGGCATTTTCTTTATGTCCTCCCGAGTACCCCTACCCAGCGCACCCCCCCAAAAAAGATGTTGTGTCTGCAGCAAGCGCGGATATAGGCGTGACACCCGCTATTATTGTCCCTCCTGTCCTGACAATCCTGGTCTTTGCATTGGTGAATGTTTTGAATGCTACCATTCACTAATTGAGTATTAGCGTAGGGTACAGCATTGCACAGACTAGGCACACTTTCACAGGGTCTCCCAAGATGCCATCGCATTTTGAGAGACCCGAACCTGGAACCGGTTACAGTTATAAAAGTTAGTTACAAAAAAAGTGTAAAAAAAAATATATATATATATATATATATATATATATATATATATATATATATATATATATATATATATATATATATAAAATAAAAAAAATAGTTGTCGTTTTATTGTTCTCTCTCTCTCTATTCTCTCTCTATTGTTCTGCTCTTTTTTACTGTATTCTATTCTGCAATGTTTTATTGTTATTATGTTTTATCATGTTTGTTTTTCAGTTATGCAATTTTTTATACTTTACCGTTTACTGTGTTTTATTGTTAACCATTTTTTTGTCTTCAAGTACGCCATTCACGACTTTGAGTGGTTATACCAGAATAATGCCTGCAGGTTTAGGTATCATCTTGGTATCATTCTTTTCAGCCAGCGGTCGGCTTTCATGTAAAAGCAATTCTAGTGGCCTCTAGACTGCTTTTACAAGCCGTGGGAGGGCATGACCCCCCCCCACTGTCTTCCGTGTTTTTCTCTGGCTCTCCTGTCTCAACAGGGAACCTGAGAATGCAGCCGGTGATTCAGCCAGCTGACCATAGAGCTGATCAGAGACCAGAGTGGCTCCAAACATCTCTATGGCCTAAGAAACCGGAAGCTACGAGCATTTCATGACTTAGATTTCGCCGGATGTAAACAGCGCCATTGGGAAATTGGGAAAGCATTTTATCACACCGATCTTGGTGTGGTCAGATGCTTTGAGGGCAGAGGAGAGATCTAGGGTCTAATAGACCCCAATTTTTTCAAAAAAGAGTACCTGTCACTACCTATTGCTATCATAGGGGATATTTACATTCCCTGAGATAACAATAAAAATTATTAAAAAAAAAAAAAAAAATGAAAGGAACAGTTTAAAAATAAGATAAAAAAGCAAAAATATAATAAAGAAAAAAAAAAAAAAAGCACCCCTGTCCCCCCCTGCTCTAGCGCTAAGGCGAACGCAAGAGGTGGTCTGTCGTCAAACGTAAACAGCAATTGCACCATGCATGTGAGGTATCACCGCGAAGGTCAGATCGAGGGCAGTAATTTTAGCAATAGACCTCCTCTGTAAATCTAAAGTGGTAACCTGTAAAGGCTTTTAAAGGCTTTAAAAATGTATTTATTTTGTTGCCACTGCACGTTTGTGCGCAATTGTAAAGCATGTCATGTTTGGTATCCATGTACTCGGCCTAAGATCATCTTTTTTATTTCATCAAACATTTGGGCAATATAGTGTGTTTTAGTGCATTAAAATTTAAAAAAGTGAGTTTTTTCCCCAAAAAATGCGTTTGAAAAATCGCTGCGCAAATACTGTGTGAAAAAAAAAAATGAAACACCCACCATTTTAATCTGTAGGGCATTTGCTTTAAAAAAATATATAATGTTTGGGGGTTCAAAGTAATTTTCTTGCAAAAAAAAATAATTTTTTCATGTAAACAAAAAGTGTCAGAAAGGGCTTTGTCTTCAAGTGGTTAGAAGAGTGGGTGATGTGTGACATAAGCTTCTAAATGTTGTGCATAAAATGCCAGGACAGTTCAAAAGCCCCCCAAATGACCCCATTTTGGAAAGTAGACACCCCAAGCTATTTGCTGAGAGTCATGTCGAGTCCATGGAATATTTTATATTGTGACACAAGTTGCGGGAAAGAGACAAATTTTTTTTTTTTTTGCACAAAGTTGTCACTAAATGATATATTGCTCAAACATGCCATGGGAATATGTGAAATTACACCCCAAAATACATTCTGCTGCTTCTCCTGAGTACAGGGATACCACATGTGTGAGACTTTTTGAGAGCCTAGCCGCGTACGGGACCCCGAAATCCAAGCACCGCCTTCAGGCTTTCTAAGGGCGTAAATTTTTGATTTCACTCTTCACTGCCTAACACAGTTTCGGAGGCTATGGAATGCCCAGGTGGCACAAACCCCCCCCCCCAAATGACCCCATTTTGGAAAGTAGACACCCCAAGCTATTTGCTGAGAGGTATAGTGAGTATTTTGCAGACCTCACTTTTTGTCACAAAGTTTTGAAAATTGAAAAAAGAAAAAAAAATGTTTTTTCTTGTCTTTCTTAATTTTCAAAAACAAATGAGAGCTGCAAAATACTCACCATGCCTCTCAGCAAATAGCTTGGGGTGTCTACTTTCCAAAATGAGGTCATTTGGGGGGGGTTTGTGCCACCTGGGCATTCCATGGCCTCCGAAACTGTGATAGGCAGTGAAGAGTGAAATCAAAAATTTACACCCTTAGAAATCCTGAAGGCAGTGATTGGTTTTCGAGGGCCCCGTACGCGGTTAGGCTCCCAAAAAGTCCCACACATGTGGTATCCCCATACTCAGGAGAAGCAGCTAAATGTATTTTGGGGTGCAATTCCACATATGCCCATGGCCTGTGTGAGCAATATATCATTTAGTGACAACTTTGTGCAAAAAAAAAAAATGTTTCACATTCCCGCAACTTGTATCAAAATATAAAATATTCCATGGACTCAACATGCCTCTCAGCAAATAGCTTGGGGTGTCTACTTTCCAAAATGGGGTCATTTGGGGGGGGGGTTGTGCCATCTGGGCATTTTATGGCCTTCAAAACTGTGATAGGTAGTGAGGAGTGAAATCAAAAATTTACGCCCTTAGAAATCCTGAAGGCGGTGATTGGTTTTCGGGGCCCCGTACGCGGCTAGGCTCCCAAAAAGTCCCACACATGTGGTATCCCCGTACTCAGGAGAAGCAGCTGAATGTATTTTGGGGTGCAATTCCACATAGGCCTATGGCCTGTGTGAGCAATATATCATTTAGTGACAATTTTTTGTAAATATTTTTTTTTTTGTCACTATTCAATCACTTGGGACAAAAAAAAAAAATTATTCAATGGGTTCAACATGCCTCTCAGCAATTTCCTTGGGGTGTCTACTTTCCAAAATGGGGTCATTTGGGGGGGGTTTGTACTGCCCTGCCATTTTAGCATCTCAAGAAATTACATAGGCAGTCATAAACTAAAAGCTCTGTAAATTCCAGAAAATGTACCCTAGTTTGTAGACGCTATAGCTTTTGCGCAAACCAATAAATATACGCTTATTGACATTTTTTTTACCAAAGACATGTGGCCGAATACATTTTGGCCTAAATGTATGACTAAAATTGAGTTTATTGGATTTTTTTTTTTATAACAAAAAGTAGAAAATATCATTTTTTTTCAAAATTTTTGGTCTTTTTCCGTTTATAGCGCAAAAAATAAAAATGGCAGAGGTGATCAAATACCATCAAAAGAAAGCTCTATTTGTGGGAAGAAAAGGACGCAAATTTTGTTTGGGTACAGCATTGCATGACCGCGCAATTAGCAGTTAAAGTGACGCAGTGCCAAATTGGAAAAAGACCTCTGGTCCTTAGGCAGCATAATGGTCCGGGGCTGAAGTGGTTAAGGACAGTCAACATAAAATATTACAATGGAAAAAAAAAACAGGTACACATTGTATACAAGGTTCCTTGCAGTGATTTTAAATCCCAGCATATACTGTAAAGACAACAGTGTAAATTATAGCTCTCCTCATAGAATGAGCCACAGCAAGTGACAAGAGTGAATAGCAATTTTGGATATGGGCTAAGTCACTACAGAGCTCTCACAATGAGGAGCCAAGCCTAGGCCTGTGGGAAAAAAAGTAATAGAGGTAAAATCTTTGAATGGGGACACTAGTTCTGGTGACCTGAGGGTTCTCAAGGGATTCCCTTAATTTGCAGGAATTTCCTCTCACTTCTTGTTTGGCTATGGCACAGGATGTGAAGGGAAATCTCTGCAATGGGACACAGATGGCGTAAAAAATCTCACAAGGGTTATAACTCTCCCTAAATTGAAAAAAGTTTTACCTACAGTTCTACTTTATGTTCAAATGTGGAGCTGCCCGCAGCATCAAATAACGTAAATACAGTTCTTAATGTTACTCTTCTGATGGGGCCCTTGAAGATGTTGATGCACATGAATAAGATATGTCTATGTTGTAAGTAGTTATAATCCTGCACCCAGTGGGATGGGCTGGAAAATGTTAGGTATATTAATGGCAGTTTCAACAAGCTGGATTACGAAGCAGAAGGGAGAGGCTAGTTTGAGCCTAGAAGAACAGTATAAACAAGGTCTGTGCCCTGCATAACTGTGGGCCAAAGACCCTCTCACCGTTCTCCCTTGGGATCTTGTCAGCGACTAGCCAAGATGTTTGAGAGGCCCACTTTAATGTCCTTAAGCTGACTGGTGGAAAAGATGGTGTAGGCTGTAGCGGTAGGACACCTCACTTGCTTCTGCAGCAGGCCTGGACAGCAGCAATCTGGATCAATAGTTGATGGTTCAGGCTAATATTGAAGCGACTGACAGGGCAAACTTTGTATGACTCAGTCCAGCAGTCTGTGCAGTAATCAAGCAGCACTCATCACGGTATTGGCCTGTATTGGTAACAGCACTCTTCACTCCTCATGACAGCAATCTTCAACTTCTCCCCACTCTCTTCTCAGGCTTTCCTTTTATACCCATCCTTGTCCACTCTTCCTCCTCCCAGATACACTTGGATATAGTAGTTCTTTCACCCAGCAATGGTAACAACTCTGCTTACTGCCCAAACTACATTTCCAAGCGTTCTAAGTTCAAACCCAATAGTAAGCATATCCGCTATTGCATCTTGTGGAAGAAAAAAAAATCCTGCATAGTTCAGTGACATTAAAGCGGGGGTCCACCCACACCGCCAAAAAAAAAAAAATTAAAAGCCAGCAGCTACAAATACTGCAGCTGCTGACTTTTAATACATGGCCACTTACCTGTCCCAGGGTCCAGCGATGTCGGCAGGCGAAGCCGAGAACCTGCTCGGTTCTCAGCAGCTGCCGCCGCCATCCTGGGTGAGGGAATCAGGAAGTGAAGCGTTGCGGCTTCACTTCCCAGTTCCCTACTGCGCATGCGCGAGTCGCGCTGCGCATCGTAAGTGGTCCCCGCTCTCTCCTGGGAGCTGTGTGTTTCCCAGGAGACAGTGTGGAGGGACAGGAAGAGACATAGACTCCCATGGGAGTCTGTGCCGGAAGTGGGTGCAAATACCTGTCTTAGACAGGTATCTGCACCCCCCTCCCCCCTGAAAGGTGCCAAATGTGACACCGGAGGAGGGGAGGGTTCCGAAAAGCGGAAGTTCCATTTTTGTGTGGAACTCCGCTTTAAGTCTGGTTACAAATACAGGCTTAATCTTGGCACTTTCAATAAACAACATAATTTGCCTGCCCTGTATTATGGCCTCAGATGGTGTAGCACGAAGTTGCGGATGGTGTGTATGTTGTGTCCAGGCTGTGAAGGTGCAGAAAAAAAAATCCTGCATAGTTCAGTGACATTAAGTCTGGTTACAAATACAGGCTTAATCTTGGCACTTTCAATAAACAACATAATTTGCCTGCCCTGTGTTATGGCCTCAGATGGTGTAGCATGAAGTTGCGGATGGTGTGTACGTTGTGTCCAGGCTGTGAAGGTGCAGAAAAAAAAATCCTGCATAGTTCAGTGACATTAAGTTTGGTTACAAATACAGGCTTAATTTTGGCACTTTCAATAAACAACATCATTTGCCTGCCCTGTGTTATGGCCTCAGATGGTGTAGCATGAAGTTACGGATGGTGTGTACGTTGTGTCCAGGCTGTGAAGGTGCACTGACACACACTGGGACAGGAAAAAATGTGATTCTGTCTCTTCAGAGCTGTGGATTATGGCTATTAAAAGAGTGGGTTGGCTTTCTGGCCACCACTCCACAGAAGGCTTTTTTTTGCATAGGAGCCTGGATAAAGGTGGGGTTCTTGGAGTGATGGAAAGGTGGTCGGAATGTTATGCTAAGAGGCCTGTCTCTTTCTCTTTCCATTTGGTACTAGAATTCATGTTTTTGAATAAAGCATAATTTACACTTTTGTAATTTTTTTATGGTGGTACTGGACTGTTCCCAGAAATAATAGATCTTTTGTATTTTTGTGTAGTACAGTATATATTTTTGAGGACATTGTGGAGTAGAGTCTAAGCCAGGTTTTTTTCTTTACAAACTTTTTTAATAGAAGATTGCAAAAGGTGGTACAAAGAGATCGACATTTTACATTAGCATAGAACAGTTAAGTACAAAAATGTTGTTAAAAATTGTGGAACTTGACAATGATGGTCAAAATGGTAACAATGTATCAATCACATTATAAGATGAGGGTGGTGGTGTTCGATACTTGTATATTTTCAAATTTAGAATATAAAAACATCAATATTGACTTATCCTTGCGTATACAATTAAGGGTGGATAGGGGGTTTCATGCAAAAATAGTGCAATGATCTGACCACGGTTACCATTTCTTATCGTAATAGGGAATAGTATGCTATAGGGTATTAAAGAGTTTTTTCATTCTGCTTATGGAATCTATCCGGAGTTCAAGTTGGGAGAGAGGTATCGTTTGAGATTTCCAATGTAAGGCAACAACCCAATGGATAGCAACACAAATTATATTAATTAATCTTATCTGCAACGTAGTCACCTCCTGGATTGGAGCAAATAACAAACATTAGGTTGGGGTAAGAGAGAGTTGAGCGCCTGTTATTTCAGAGCCAAAAGTGTCCAGCTTTCTCCAAATCGGAGACACATGAGAACGATCCCAAAAGAGAAGGAAAAATGTACATAAGGAGTAACAACCTCTAAAACATAGTGTAAATACCATGGGAAAGATAGAGTGGATCTTAACTGGGGTCTGATACAATCTCATGAGAAGTTTTAGGGCCGTTTCTCTTATGTTAAGGGACCTTGTGCATTTCCTTAAATTATATGTACAGTCACGCCAATTCAAGATACCATGCTCCAAGGAACATTCATTTTCCCACTTTTCTCTGTATGGTAGGGAGTCTTAAGCCAGGTTTTTAATGGTCAGATTTGACATGTAAAATACAAACAGTTGACAACACTCTACACTATTGTATGGGAAGTTTTTTTCATAATATTACTCATCTTCTCCCCCTCCTGCAATAACAGCCCTCTTTCTTTCTTTAATACCATAAATATGAATGTTCAGATACCCTAAATGTTTTGTCATGTTGATCTGCCAGCTGAAGATGATGATGCCCGAAGATCACCAGATTGTGTGTTCATACCTGATCTGACCTCAGGACAGCTTTAGGCAAGTCATTATCCATAATATATTAACAGTAGTAACAGTGTTTTGTGCTTTATGCATGGTGACCCTGGTAGCTTGGCAATACTCTCTTTGGTTCATAAGGTATAGCACCTGTCTGTATTTCGTACCATGATATTGGTATACTACAGGTGTGTGAGACACATGGTTGTGGTGGGGTTATGACACTGATAATGGGCTTTGCATTTAATGCCAATCTCGTTCTTTTTAGATTTGCTGCATCTGCATCCTGCTATCTGAAATCTCATAATTAATATAATCGTTTTGGGGACTTAGAAAGTATGAAGGCTGTAGTAATAGTAATGCAAAAGTGGGCATAACTTTTTTATTAACTTACATAGATTGTTCAACTTCATGAAAGTAGAGCAACTCTTTCTCTATAGTAGCCCTTCTTCTTCTTCTTTTTCATTGCAGGTAAATAATGGATTCCAAGCAGAAGCAATGTGCCATCACTGAGTTCTTGACGAAGGACAGATGTAGGCTGTTCAACATCCACAGAAGGCTATAGAACGTTTATGACGATGACACTATCAACAAAAGTCACCAATAACAAGATATTGCTCTTCTTAATTGTGTCATCTATATAAACATTCTGTAGCCTTCTGTGGATATCAGACAGCCTGTACCCCTCCTTCATCAAGAACTCAATGATGGCACATTGCTTCTGCTTGGAATCCATTATTTACCTGCAATGAAAAAGAAGAAGACAAATTATTATAGAGGAAGAGTAATGCCCCCTACACACGGTCGGACTTTGTTTGGACATTCCGACAACAAAATCCTAGGATTTTTCCAGACGGATGTTGGCTCAAACTTGTCTTGCATACACACGGTCACACAAAGTTGTCGGAAAATCCGATCGTTCTGAACGCAGTGACGTTAAACACGTACGTCGGGACTATAAAGGGGGCAGTGGCCAATAGCTTTCATCTCTTTATTTATTCTGAGCATGCGTGGCACTTTGTCCGTCGGATTTGTGTACACACAATCGGAATTTCCGACAACGGATTTTGTTGTCGGAAAATTTCATAGCCTGCTCTCAAACTTTGTGTGTCGGAAAATCCGATGGAAAATGTGTGATGGAGCCTACACACGGTCGGAATTTCCGACAACAAGGTCCTATCATACATTTTCCGTCGAAAAATCCGACCGTGTGTACGGGGCATTACTCTACCAAAATAGGAAATTTGAACAACCAATGCAAGTTAATAAAAAGTTATGCCCACTTCTGCATCACTTCATCACTGGTGCAGCCCTCATATTATTTTACTGGAAGAAAAGTTGATGCTCGAAACAGATTTTCAGGTAGTAAGTCAGTCAACTGTAAATTTAAACATGCTTGGAACAAGGAAAAATATAAAAAAAAAGGGGGGGGGGGATACTCTATGGACCACTTTATTTTCTGCTATCTCTCTTCTATGTTTTTATGTCTCTATAGAAACAATGGAAAGCACTAAATGTAATGAAGGAAAACCACTTCATTACTTATTTGAATTCATAATGCAAATAGAAAAATTAACACATTGGCCTTGCTGATCTTTATACAAATAAAGATGAGATTAGATTTGACTAAACAAAATGCTTTCGTATCCTGGTTGTTCTATGGTATCAAAACCCAGCACAAACAAATTATGTTCTTTATTGAAAATGCAAAGATTAAAGTGAAACCTTAACATTTTTTAGAAAGTACATATGTATACATGCTGTGAGAACTAGCTTCAAAGGATGCAGCCACATGCTTAATCTTCTTTTTTTATTAAAAAAAAATCCAGAAATCAATGCGTTTTCCAAAACAATGGACCATTAGCCTCTTGGTTTACACATGTCGCACTGCTAATCTGTCCTTACACTTTAATTCCTTTCCTACAGACAGTCCTCTCACAAAAGTATAGTCTATACACTTAGCACCTCTTTGCTGCTCTGGCTCCCACCTGTCTTTTAGGTGGAGCTCTCCTGACTTCTGAGCAAAGACTTCCTCTGTCTGCCAGGGTGGAGCCCAGAACCATAGTCAGGTCTCTACAAAAAGTCCAGCAAAAACCTGCCCAATTAGTGTGCTGGTTGTTCAGGAAACACAGACCAAGGATTGGAGACTTTATCAAGCACAGGTTTCTACGAAGTCTCCAGACTCCAGGTCTCAAACGTGGTTTTACCAACTAGTGTGGAAACAAAAAACAGTTTCCTCCATATAAGACAAGCACCCCTGGAGCCCCTCAACCTACCTGGATGAGAAGCCTTTGTGATAGAAAGCCCTTTCACACCATGGCAGGGCACTACACTGTCAAAATGTATACTTTCTAAAATACGTTAAGGTCTTACATTAGTCTTGGTGCTTGCGCTTTAATCCCAGCACTTGCAAATGACAACATTTGTCTGCCCTATGGTCTTAGATGGTGCATAACGAAGTGGTGATTTATTATTTATTACAGGTATTTATATTGCGCCAACAATTTACACAGTGTTTTACATACTGTATGTAAAGCACTGCGTAAATTGTTGGCGCAATATAAATACCTGAAATAAATAATAAATCACCACTTTGTTCAGCACCATCTGAGACCATAGGGCAGACAAATGTTGTTTTCATTTGCAAGTGCTGGGATTAAAGCACAAGCACCAAGACTATTGTAATTTAAGACCTTAACATATTTTAGAAAGTATATATTGTGACAGTGCAGTGCCCTGCCATGGTGTGAAAGTGCTTTCTAGCTCCAAGGATTCTCATCCAGGCAGGGGCGGATCCAGAGTCTAATCTTGGGAGGGGCACTGCCAAACTTTTTGCGGGCAATTTGTAGGGGAAATAGCTAGTGTTGGTGCTTCAATCATCACGGCACCATAGTTAATATGGTGTCAGGATAATTGAAGCGCATTATTTCTCTCATTACGTTGTAATATAAAATGAAATAGTTCAACTCACCAAAATGCAGAATCAGTGGGAGCCCTCAGTGTTTCACTTGCCACCATCACCTGCCTTCAGATGGGGCTTGTCACTTGCTACGTTGCCTGTTATCAGATGCAGATTGTCATTGCCAGTGGCCAGTGACAGTGTCCCTGTTGTCCCAGAGTGAGGCCTGCACAGTAATGGCAGTCTTTTAGATGAAGAAATGTGGCGATGCAGGGGGGCGGTGAGAGACAGTGGCATCTCCAGCTTTCATATTTTGGGGGACAGGGACAAAATTAGGGGGGTCAACTATAAAATGCAATTATATATACACACACATATAAATACACAGTGTCTTGAAAAAGTATTGGTGTTTGCAGCCAGGTGAAGGGGAGGACAGAGTGGGAGCAGCCAGGTGGAGGGGAGGACAGGGTGGATGTAGCCAGGTGGAGGGGAGGACAGGGTGGATGTATCCAGTTGGAGGGGAGGACAGGGTGGGAGCAGCCAGGTGGAGGGGAGGACAGGGTGGATGCAGCCAGGTGGAGGGGAGGACAGAGTGGATGTAGCCAGGTGGAGGGGAGGACAGGGTGGATGTATCCAATTGGAGAGGAGGACAGGGTGGGAGCAGCCAGGTGGAGGGGAGGACAGGGTAGATGCAGCCAGGTGGAGGGGAGGACAGGGTGGGAGCAGCCAGGTGGAGGGGAGGAAAGGGTGGGAGCAGCCAGGTGGAGGGGAGGACAGGGTGGGAGAAGCCAGGTGGAGAGGAGGAAAGGGTGGGAGCAGCTAGGTGAAGGGGAGGACAGGGTGGGAGCAGCCAGGTGGAGGGGAGGAAAGGGTGGATGTAGCCAGTGATAAGGTCCTGTACCTCTATAGAAGCCTGCATCTCGCCCCCCCTCATCCCCTTTGCTCCCCCACCTGGAGGTAAGTTCTTACCTTGGAGAATAATAACAGAATTGCTGGCTCCCTCCACCCGACAGCCTCATGGTCCCTCTTCTCCTCTCTTCCTCTTCCCCCTCCCACTCGGCATGCTGGGCGCTGCAGTCTTCTCAGGGAATCATCCTGGGGCCTGCTGGTATCCGGGACTACATGTCCCATAATCCTCTATCTGCTAGTTTCCCAGCCACTGGCCCTGAATGTAGCCAATAGGAGGGCATTGCCAGGTGAATGCTAGGCTCAAGGAGGAGAAGGAGGGGTGGAAATCCCCCGCAGCTGCGGCTCTGCCTGTATCACTCCCTTCACAGAGTCTGTCAGTTTCGGTGCTGCTGCCCTGTGTTAGCAATGGCTGATGGGGAGTTGGCATCAGCACAGCTTGCTCACTATTTTCTCGGAGGGAGGGGGCAATTGACCCGTGGCCCCCCCGGATCCAAACCTGCATCCAGGTAGGTTGAGGGGCTCCAGGGGTGCTTGTCTCATATGGAGGAAACTGTTTTTGCAGTTTCCACACCGGTTGGTAAAACCACATTTGAGACCTTGAGTCTGGAGACTTCTTAGAAACCTGTGCTTGATAAAGTCTCCAATCCTTGGTCTGTGTTTCCTGAACAACCAGCACACTAATTAGGCAGGTATTGCTGGGCTTTTTGTAGAGACCTGACTATCTCATCTTTATTTGTATAAAGATCAGCAAGGCCAATGTGTTCATTTTTCTATTTGAATTATGAATTCAAAGAAGTAATGACGTTGTTTTCCTTCATTACGTTTAGTGCTTTCCATTGTTTCTATAGAGACATAGAAACATAGAAGAGAGATAGCAGAAAATAAACAAGTGGTCCATGGAGTATGCCCCCTTTTTATTTTTATATTTTTCCTTGTTCCAAGCCTGTTTAAATTCACAGTTGACTGACTTACTACCTGAAAATCTGTTTCAAGCAGACTTTTCTTCCGGTAAAATAATATGAGGGCTGCACAAAAAGTGATGCAAAAGTGGGCATAACTTTTTATTAACTTGCATTGGTTGTTCAAATTTCCTATGTTGGTAGAGTAACTCTTCCTCTATAATAATTTGTCTTCTTCTTTTTCATTGCAGGTAAATAATGGATTCCAAGCAGAAGCAATGTGCCGTCATTGAGTTTTTGATGAAGGAGGGGTACAGGCTGTCTGATATCCACAGAAGGCTACAGAATGTTTATATAGATGACACCATTAACTAGAGCAATATCTTGTTATTGGTGATTCTTGTTGATGGTGTCATCTTCATAAAGGTTCTATAGCCTTCTTTGGATGTTGAACAGCCTGCACCTGTCCTTCGTCAAGAACTCAATGATGGCACATTGCTTCTGCTTGGAATCCATTATTTACCTGCAATGAAAAAGAAGAAGAAGAAGGGCTACTATAGAGAAAGAGTTGCTCTACTTTCATTTCAAATTGAACAACCTATGTAAGTTAATAAAAAAAGTCATGCACACTTTTGAATTACTTTTACTACAGCCTTCATACCTTCTAAGGTTAGTTTTGAACTCTCCTCCGGCTAGGTTGAGGTCAAGTCCCCAAAACGATTATATTAATTATGAGATTTCAGATAGCAGGATGACAGGGTACTGACTATAGCTGCAGAGGCAGCTCTCTCATACTGGTCACTGGAAGTTCAACATGGCACCTCATGGCAAAAAACTCTCTGAGTATCTGAAAAAATAATTGTTGCTCTACATAAAGATGGCCTAGGCTATAAGAAGAGTGCAAAGACCCTGAAACTGAGCTGCAGCACGTTGGCCAAGACCATACATTGGTTTAACAGGACAGGATCCTCTCAGAAAAGGCCTTGTCATGGTCGACCAAAGAAGTTGAGTGCACGTGTGATAGACCAACACAAAGTGGCACATAATTGTGAAGTAGAAGGAAAATAATAAATGGTAAAATTTTATGCAAACAAATATCTGAAAAGTGTGGCGTACATTTGTATTCAGCCCCTTTACTCTGATACTCCTAACTGAAATCTAGTGGAACCAATTGCCTTCAGAAGTCACCTAATTACTAAATAGAGTCCACCTGTGTGTAATTTAATCTCAGTATAAATACAGCTGTTCTGTGAAGCCCTCAGAAGTTTGTTAGAGAACCTTAGTGAGCAAACAGCATTGTGAAGGCTAAGGAACACACCAGATAGGTCAGGGATAAGGTTGTGGAAAAGTTTAAAGTAGGGTTAATAGAAAATATCCCAAGCTTTGAACATCTCACGGGGCACTGTTCAATCCACCATGCGAAAATGGGAAGAGTATGGCACAACTGTAAATCTACCAAGACATGGCCGTCCACCTAAACTGACAAGCCGGGTAAGGAGAGCATTAATCAGAGAAGCAGCCAAGAGGCCCATGGTAACTCTGGAGGAGCTGCACAGATCCTGTCCAGAGAATCTGTCCAGAGGACAAATATTAGTCGTGCACTCCACAAATCTGGCCAAATCTGGAAAGCTATTGTTGAAAGAAAGCCATAAAAAGTCATGTTTGCAGTTTGCGAGAAGCCATGTGGGGGACACGGCAAAAATGTGGAAGAAGATGCTCTGGTCAGATGAGACCAAAATTGAACTTTTTGGCCTAAAAGCAAAACGCTATGTGTGGTGGAAAACTAACACTGCACATCACCCTGAATTCACTATCCCCACCATGACACATGGCAGCATCATGTTGTGGGGATGCTTTACTTCAGCAGGCACAGGGAAGCTGGTCAGAATTGATGTGAAGATCAATGGAGCCAAACACAGAGCAATCTTAGAAGAAAACCTGTTAGAGTCTGCAAAAGACTTGAGACTGGGGTGGAGGTTCACCTTCCAGCAGGACAAAAACCCTAGACATACAGCCAGAACTACTATAGAATGGTTTAGATCAAAGCATATTTATGTGTTAGAACGGCCTAGTCAAAGTCAAGATCTAAATCCAATTGAGAATCTGTGGCAAGACTTGAAAATTGCTGTTTACAGATGCTCTCCATCCAATCTAACAGAGCTTGAGCTATTTTGCAAAGAAGAATAGGCAAAAAGTTAAATCTCTATGTGTAAAGCTAGTGGAGACATCCCCAAAAAGAACTGTAGCTGTAATTGCATCGAAAGGTGGTACTACAAAGTACTGACACAGAAGGGCTGAATACAAATGCACGCCACACTTTTCAGGTATTTATTTGTAAAAAAAATTGAAAACCATTTATCAATTTACTTCCACTTCACAATTGTGTGCCACTTTTGTGTTGGTCTATCACATAAAATCCCGATAAAATAAATTTATGTTTTGGTTGTAACATGACAAAATGTGGAAAATGTTAAGGGGTATGAATACTTTTTCAAGGCACTGTAAATACTGGGGTATCTTCCTGATATTTGTTAGAGCTGAAGAAGCAGTTTAAATGAACAGCAAAATGTTTTCAACATTGCAGAAAAAGTCCAGTTTAGTGTGTCTAAATATTTGCCTGATCAGAGAAAGGATGGAGCACCGCTCACCAACCCAGTGCATAAATATGTGAATGAGTGCTTGGTCACATGTCATCTTATGTGCGGAGTGAAACATTTCAGGGGTAGTGGCTGGTGTGGCATTGGCTGAGGCCACACTCATTAACATATTCATGCTCTGGGTGAGCAGAGCTCCTTCCTTTCTCTGATGATGCTTCTACACCCCTGAATGGTACATAGTGCACCCTTCACTGCAACCAGCGGGCAGATCTTTATCTCAGCTTAGAGTGGTACTGCAAGTTTTACCCAAATACCATACTTGCCTGGCCGTCTCTGACTTTTGGGAAACACTAATGTGAAACAAGTTTACCGATGGGAAAGTCAACGAAAAGTAAAAACTTCTCATCTGCACACTTCTTCCAGGTCATCGACTCAAATAATTAAATCCAGCTAATTATTAGCCAGGCAATTAACATTTTTAGAGGGAGAGGTCAGCCTTTATTTTCTCTCTTTATAGGTTTCCTTTACACAATGGTATTTGGTGTAGAAAAATGCTTCTGTGCTATGGAAAAGGGTTTTCCTTTTATTGCATTAGAAATGATGAAGCCATTGGAAGTATAAGGTGGTTTGGGGGTCATATATGATCAATAAGGATTTAAAGGATGGCCAGTGTCCTCTTACAGCAAGGGAAGACAAGCTTGCTACTGTAGATGGCATCATGAAGTCAGGACACATGAACGACAGTCTAATTGAGTCCAGCAAACTGAGTCAGTCCCTGGCTTCCTATATGACTTGGGTACTGCAACAGTGAGCTCTTCTATTTGCTCTTCATTCTCATCCAGGGGTTTTGGGTGTTCCTGCCCATATTCCTGTTCCATCCATCATTAAAAAAATATATAAAAACTGAACTCTGAAGCAACTTTTGCTTTATCTCCAGCTATCTCCTTTTCACAGAAGCCACTCATCTCAGCATCATTTCAAGTTCTTCTCAAAATGGATAATATTTGCTGTGCCTTGGTGCAGAAGAGCTGCCACCAAGGCACAGCAAAAACAGGACAACCCTTCCAGCTTCACAAACAACACCGTCTCCAGTGACTCAGTACATTACATGCAGTGCCATGAAATTACTAACATGCATGTGTACTCCTTATAACATGTACGTGTAAACTTGGTCACACCAGAAGAATTCAGGTAAACTACTGCCTATAATGTGTGCAGTAAGCCAGAACATAGCTTCCCAAAAGGGTTTCAAGTACAGACATGACCACCACAAGTGTAGCATTGTGCCAGCTTGTCTACCACAGCACCAACAACAGGATGGATAATTAGCTAACATCTATTGTATTCTGTCAAAGTGGATAATGAGGAAAAGGTGTTTTGGATAAGTATGCCGTAAACAGTTGATATCGCTTGAGAGCAATTATTTTTCTGGTGACACAAAGACTCTATAGGAGTCAAGTCTCAGAAGATTAGACCTTGTTTTTTTTTTTAACAAGAAAAGAAATGTTTATTCGATTTTTACAATACAAGCGATGTAAATACACAATTGTTCACAGAGTTACTGTTACATAGATTGTCACAGAACGAATGAGCAAAATCTTAAAACAGGAGAAAGATGTACAGAGTTATTGAATTACATCACAGTAGGAGATGAGATCTAAGGTAGCCATTTCCGGCAGTATTATTTGAGGAGGTCTTGAAGGCAGGGGTGGGGAAGAAGAGGGGGGAGGGCGGGGGCTGGGAGGGGAAGGGGGGGGAGGAAGGAGGGGGGGGTCCGAGGGAGGATCTCATCTATCCTGTTAGGTTCCCAGAGCTCAAACAATGATTAAACATTCAGAAGGTAAAAGATAGTGGCAAACTATTGCTGGGCTGGTCCAATATCAATATCTCGGTGGTCATCCTCCACCTCTGTGCCCCACGCATCTATCCATCCCGGCCATATCTTGTCAAATTTGCCAGGACAGTTTCGATTGGCGTATGTAAGTTTATATAATGGTAACACTGAATTCAATTTAAGGCGCCATGAGGTTACCCTGGGTGGGGCATTGTCCTTCCAGTGGAGGAATATCTCTCTACGAGCATAAAATATAGCATAGTTCAAAAATAGACTAGTATATTTGCCTCTTACCCTAGAGTCAAAGACATTGAGCAGCATCATTTTGGGGTCTATTCCCAGCTCCAGAGAGGTAACCCGACTAAGGGTGTTAGTTATCTCCAACTAATAGTCTCCGAGGCTGGGACAGGACCATATCATATGGAAGAAGGTGGCGGAACTCTGACCACATCTAGGACAGGCCACCGGGTCGTTAGGATTCATAATAGTTAACCGCTTTGGAGTGTAGTAGGCTCTGTGGAGGAACTTGACCTGCATAAAACGGTCTCTGGCCGAAATCATATTAGTGACAAAGGATGACACACATGACTCCCATTCCTCCTCTGACAAATCTGGGATGTCCAGTTTCCATCTATCATGGGTTTTTTCAAGTTTTTTCAGTGGAGCTATGGACAGATGGAAATATAAGGAGGAGAGGGGTTTGTCTATGACCTTGGCTGTGAGTAGTCCCTCCACAGAGTCTGATTTTAATATGATTTGTGCTGGGAATTGTCTCCTATACGCGTGCCGAAGCTGGTAGTAACGAAACAACATCCAGCCCGGCAGTGAATAGGCTTGTTTGAGATCAGAGAAGGGTCTCAATTTACCCCCCTGAACTATATGCTTCGGTTTAACTATACCTTTCTTTGCCCAAACCTGGGGGTCAGGTACAGTATTCAGGTGTGGAAGATTAGGATTAGCCCAAAAAAGAATGTGGGGAGAAAACATCTCGGGGGGAGGCAAAGCGGGCCCTGGCTTTATTCCAAATAGTAATGGTGGTACGCATCAGATCCATGATACCAGGGTGAGATCTCGCCCCCCTGAACACCACGTTACTGAGAGAAAAGTATGAGCCCATTATGGCTGCCTCCAATGTTACCACTGGGTTGTCCTGCAGTTGGGAAAACCACCATCTGACCGTCACCAGGACGGCCGCCCAGAAGTAGATCTGAAAATCTGGTAGGGACAGACCACCCTGGGTGATGGGCAGCTGAAGGGTAGTAATGGCCAGTCGAGGGGGCATACCGTTCCAAACAAAGGAAGAAATTATACTTTTTAATTTTGCGAAAAATGAGGCCGGAGGAATTAAGGGGGCATTACGAAAAAAGTATAGGAATTTGGGGAGATAAACCATTTTAACTAAGTTTACCCTGCCAACTGGTGATAGGGGAAGGGTCCTCCAGGCTATACACTTTTGTGAAAAAAAATTTTAGAAGTAGTTGAAGGTTCAGTTCATAATATGAGGATAATGGAGTCCCAATCCTTACTCCTAGATATTTGAATTCAATATGTAATAGTTAGCTTCTCTAGGCATATCAAAGCTGTGCCACATCCAAATATTATTTATAGAAAAAAGAATTCCCCTGGGTGGACTTTATCGGCACTTTGCTAAGGATACTGGTATATATAATTGCGTAATAATTGTGTATAACAAAATATAAGAAGTAACAAAATATTTATTTAAACATAACATAGTTTAAAAACATAGTGTTTCATAGATTTCACAAGGCATATTACAAAGTTACATAAATCATAATATGATATTCTTTACAGAACAATGAATTGTGCGAAAGCCCATAATTGACACCCAACGCGTTTCGGAATAAAGCAATATATTTGTCCTTCTTCAGGGATGTAGCAAAAAAAGAGCACTTCATCTAAAACAGATTAGAATATAAGATAATGAGTCAAATTGTCATATCTTTTATGTGTATGAGTATGCGTATCCTCCAGTAATGATTGGATTGGAATAAATGACTTACTTTGTAATATGCTTGATTGGGTTCCTTTAAAAATCCAAAACTGGAATGATATTGGGCATTGTTGCTGGTGTAATTATAGTAGAAAGTATCAGGGTTGATACTAAGTGGTGTCAGTTAGTAATGGTACCACTATGATAGGATATGGTGTCTCACCTATCCCCGTCCCTCCGTGCAGGCCAGGGCGACTACTGAGGCAAAAAAGGAAGGATCCCCTAAGAATGGCATAGTAAAATAGAGTAAATTTAGATGGCGAACAGAATGGTTAACTAGAAAGAAAAAAGTGTATATAGTCTATCACAGGAAGGAATTTTATTTAATATCTTCTAAGTATCTGATTTGTCCCAAGAATAGGATATACAAAACAAAAATGAGGCTATACTTGTGCGTTATTTATGGATTATATCCATATAAAAGATGATAAATCAAAAGATGTCATAGTAATGTCATAGCAAAGTGTCTGATTCTTATATAGAGTATGTATATGGTATTCAAATATCATTGAGGAATAGTCATATACCTGAGCATAGCACAATGTACTTGGAAAAGCTGGATCTTAATGTTTTTGTTTAATGACTTGTATAGCTTATTCCATGGAAACAATCATATGTATAACTGCTAGTCTGCCACTAGCATGACAGTTTGGAAAAGGACATGTGAGAGCAGGATGTTATAGGCAGAATGAAATAAAAAATAAATTAATTAATTAAATGTTTTGTATGGACATTTATTAAGCATACCAGGATATCTACTAGACTCTTGTTTGGACAGATTTAAGTGAATTATTCCTAAGAATTACAGGCCTATAATATAAAACGCCAAATTTCTGTGCTAAATAATTGTACCGCTTTCAGCACCTAAAATCTGAAATAATCATACCGCCAGGGAGGTTAAAGAAGAGAAATCATAGAATTATCAAGGAGGACTATAATACGTAATATATCATAGAGAGTTTTGCTTACCTATTTAACTCAGTTTTGAAGTTTGCCAGCCATACATCCCAGCGTCCAGCGTGCACAACGCCTTGGCTGGGAATGAGAGGATCTGGCTTTTTATACATGTAGGAGCCCAATCAGCTGACGCTGAGAACAGCGTCCAGCTGATTCGGGTCATCCTAAATTGTAGGGAGCCTCGTATATGCCTCCTGAGCGGGGGATGTGTGGCACGGCCCCTAGTGCGCATGCGAGAACGCATTTGCGTTGGAGCGGCGTCACGCACACCCAACCCACCGACACGGAATGCCGCTCCGGCGGACTGCGCATGTCCGCCGGAGTAGCAATATGGAGGTCGTGGGCGGAGAAAAACCCGGTCCAGCTGATCTCCACTGACGCCGCCCAAATATTGTATCTGGGCGGCTTTCCGTGCCGGACAATCGCCCTGGCTGTCCGCACCAGGGAAAGACCTGAGGGGGGAGACAAGAGAAAAATAGAATTAATACTGGTTAGAGATGGTATTTGAATGAAATGTATATTAAAATACAAACATTTAATATAAATTTACAAAGTAAGTTATTTTGATATGTATATGTGGATGGATGAACAGATATATAGGACAAAGATCGGAGTGCAATCAGGTTATGGTATCAATAGTTCAATAGTATGAAATAATGTAAGATTTGCAGCATCTGTTTTGTCAATGAACAAAAAAGAGGGGAAATTACAAGTGCGGTAACAGTTATTCACAATCAATAGAACCTTAATTTAAAAGAACAGCAGTAATAGGTAAACATTAATGTAAAAAACCATAATAGCTGGATACGTATAACATGAATATTGACATACACTTAATTCCAAGGTAGTATTCAACATATTGGTAGCTAGTCATATTGTGTATACATATATATGTTCTCTATATATATGGTGTACAGTGTCCGTTGAGCCCGAGAACCCTCCATAATGCCAAATATTGATAGTATTGTTTTTGTTTGTGATATAGAAATCTTCATATATTAATGTTCCATGTCTATTGTCATAATGAGATATTGGTTTGCATTTTTGATAGTCATATATGCTATATGGAGCCAATATAGTAAGAGTATAATCTTCAAGATAGCTATGTTAAACATATAATGAATTAGGGGGCGAGCTTGGGGGTTTTTGAGGTTAGTATAGAAAATATGTTGTTTATTTCTCCATTCCACCGGAGCGGAAGCCTTCGAGGAAGGGTTTAAAACATATTGTCAATTATGAGCTTTCGCACAATTCATTGTTCTGTAAAGAATATCATATTAATGATTTATGTAACTGTGTAATATGCCTTGTGAAATCTATGAAACACTATGTTTTTAAACTATGTTATGTTTAAATAAATATTTTGTTACTTCTTATATTTTGTTATACACAATTATTATGCAATTACAGTATATATACCAGTATCCTTAGCAAAGTGCCGATAAAGTCCACCCAGGGGAATTCTTTTTTCTATAAATAATATTTGGATGTGGCACAGCTTTGATATACCTAGAGAAGCTAACTATTACATATTGATTAATAAGCTTCGGTAGAAAATACCACTCCCCACACAAGTTAGCTCTCCCTAGGAGATTAAGATAACGAAAAATCTTTCTTTCCTTTTAAAACTATCATTCATCTTTAATAAACTTTTCTAGATGAGACCCACTACAATATTTCATTTTATTATTTAATCAATCACAATAAGTTTTTGACAGTTATTGATTGTGAATAACTGTTACCGCACTTGTAATTTCCCCTCTTTTTTGTTCATTGACAAAACAGATGCTGCAAATCTTACATTATTTCATACTATTGAACTATTGATACCATAACCTGATTGCACTCCGATCTTTGTCCTATATATCTGTTCATCCATCCACATATACATATCAAAATAACTTACTTTGTAAATTTATATTAAATGTTTGTATTTTAATATACATTTCATTCAAATACCATCTCTAACCAGTATTAATTCTATTTTTCTCTTGTCTCCCCCCTCAGGTCTTTCCCTGGTGCGGACAGCCAGGGCGATTACCCGGCACGGAAAGCCGCCCAGATACAATATTTGGGCAGCGTCAGTGGAGATCAGCTGGACGGAGATTTTCTCCGCCCACGACCTCCATATTGCTACTCCGGCGGACATGCACAGTCCGCTGGAGCGACATTCCATATCGGTGGATTGGGTGTGCGTGGCGCCGCTCAAACGCGTTTGCGCATGCGCGGTAGGGGCGGCGCCGCACATCCCCCACTCAGGAGGCATATACGAGGCTCCCTACAATTTAGGATGACCCGAATCAGCTGGACGCTGTTCTCAGCGTCAGCTGATTGAGCTCCTACATGTATAAAAAGCCAGATCCTCTCATTCCCAGCCAAGGCGTTGTGCACGCTGGACGCTGGAATGTATGGCTGGCAAACTTCAAAACTGAGTTAAATAGGTAAGCAAAACTCTCTATGATATATTACGTATTATAGTCCTCCTTGATAATTCTATGATTTTTCTTCTTTAAAGCATTTATTTATACACAGTAACTGGCCATATATCTACACGGTATGCTTAATAAATGTCCATACAAAACATTTAATTAATTAATTTATTTTTTATTTCATTCTGCCTATAACATCCTGCTCTCACATGTCCTTTTCCAAACTGTCATGCTAGTGGCAGACTAGCAGCTATACATATGATTGTTTCCATGGAATAAGCTATGCAAGTCATTAAACAAAAACATTAAGATCCAGCTTTTCCAAGTACATTGTGCTATGCTCAGGTATATGACTATTCCTCAATGATATTTGAATACCATATACATACTCTATATAAGAATCAGACACTTTGCTATGACATTACTATGACATCTTTTGATTTATCATCTTTTATATGGATATAATCCATAAATAACGCACAAGTATAGCCTCATTTTTGTTTTGTATATCCTATTCTTGGGACAAATCAGATACTTAGAAGATATTAAATACAATTCCTTCCTGTGATAGACTATATACACCATTATTCTTTCTAGTTAACCATTCTGTTCGCCATCTAAATTTACTCTATTTTACTATGCCATTCTTAGGGGATCCTTCCTTTTTTGCCTCAGTAGTCGCCCTGGCCTGCACGCATCCGGGAGGGACAGGGATAGGTGAGACACCATATCTTATCATAGTGGTACCATTACTAACTGACACCACTTAGTATCAACCCTGATGCTTTCTACTATAATTACACCAGCAACAATGCCCAATATCATTCCAGTTTTGGATTTTTAAAGGAATCCAATCAAGCATATTACAAAGTAAGTCATTTATTCCCATCCAATCATTACTGGACGATACGCATACTCATACACATAAAAGATATGACAATTTGACTCATTATCTTATATTCTAATCTGTTTTAGACGAAGTGCTCTTTTTTTGCTACATCCCTGAAGAAGGACAAATATATTGCTTTATTCCGAAACGCGTTGGATGTCAATAATGAGTTTTCGCACAATTCATTGTTCTGTAAAGAATATCATATTAATGATTTATGTAACTGTGTAATATGCCTTGTGAAATCTATGAAACACTATGTTTTTAAACTATGTTATGTTTAAATAAATATTTTGTTACTTCTTATATTTTGTTATACACAATTATTACACAATTATATATACCAGTATCCTTAGCAAAGTGCCGATAAAGTCCACCCAGGGGAATTCTTTTTTCTATAGATATTTGAATTCAGACGTCCAGTTCAGGGGGGTGCCTGTTGGTGAATGGTGACCCGACGCATTCAGCGAGAAAAGCAGAGATTTCCCCCAGTTAACTCTAATTCCCGAGAACGATCCAAATTCATCTATTATCTGTAGAGGGAGGAAATGTCTTTAAGAAAAAGGAGGATATCATTGGCGTATTATGATATTTTGTCAGTGATCACACCGACTTGAATTCCCTTTACTGAGGAGGCGGATCTAATACGAGCTGCCATGGGTTCCATGGCTAAAGCGAATAATCCCGGGGATAGTGGGCAGCCCTGTCTAGTACCTCTGGACAGGGGAAACGGCATGGACAGTGAGTTATTTGTATGTATACGGGCCGTAGGATTGTGATATAACATCTGGACCCAGCTAATGAAACGAGGGCCAAATCCGAATTTGCGGAGAACCGCCCAGAGGTAGCACCACTCAACCGAATCAAAAGCCTTTTCAGCGTCTAGTGAGGCGACTAATGTCGGTCCCTCGGCCCAGCATAAATCCAGACTGGTCCGCATGCACCAGTGCCGTGATCACAGTGTTCAATCGACCAGCTAGCACCTTGGCCAACAGTTTGGCATCCACATTAAGGAGAGAGATAGGGCGATATGAAGAACACTGTTCAGGAGGCTTGCCCAGTTTAAGGATAACTACTATAACTGCCTCAGCCATTGTTGGGGGCAACAAATTCCCCTCCATGGCATGTCGCAGCACTGTTCTAAATGATGGTAATATTTCCTCTACATAAGTTTTAAAGAATTCAGCAGGTATCGCATCCGGGCCTGGCGTTTTGCTATTTTGCAAGGAGGCCACAGCCCTCTGTAATTCCTCTAGTAGGATAGGACTGTCTAAAGCGTCTCTAAAAGTGAATGTCAGGCAAGGGAGCTCCACTCCGTCGAGATATGTCGTCAGTTCGGCATCTGTGCAAGTCATTCGAGAAGCATAGAGCTCCCGATAGAATGACGCAAATCTGTCATTAATGGAAGAGGGGTCTGTTAGAATCGTCCCGTCCAGGTCATGAATAGTCGAAATAGTCACTGGGGAGGAGTATTCCCTCGCCAGCCACGCCAGCATACTACCAGTTTTTTCCCCGTGCTCGAAAATTCTTTGGGACTGATGCAGAAATTTAGTCTTAGTAGCTGACGTTCGCAACAGGAGAACATCCCGCAATGCTGCCTGAAAGGCAGAGTACGCTCTCGGAGTCCGAGACTCCGAGTACTCCTCCTCAAGCACCGCCACCCTCTCCTCAGCCCTTTGGGTCTCCTCTCTCAGATTCTTACGGATCGTACGGATATGTGACTGTAGTCTGTCCCTAGTGAAGATTTTAAATGCGTCCCAAGACATGGTCAGAGATACCGATTGGTCCAGATCCCACCAATACTGCACCGCCTCAGAGCTATATGGCTCCGAGATCCTGGAATCATCCAGCCAAAATCTAGACAATCTCCAGAGATTCTCGCCCGGTGAATAGGACACGCACAGCTTTAAAGCAAGCAGAGCGTGATTGGATATGCCACGGGGGAGAATGGTGATATCCCTAACCCTGGGTAAAACAGACCCCCCCGCGTAGGCAAGATCTATGCGTGAAAGGGTCTTGTAAGAAGCCGAGTGACATGTGTAAGCCCTTCAAGAGGGATTACGCCATCTCCACACATCAGTCAGGTTGGAGGCCTCTGCCCAGGAGAGCAGCTCCGAAGATGAGCCCGCACCGGGCGAAAGTCTGTCCACCCCAGGGTCCGGGGCCAGGTTAAAATCTCCCAGCATTACCACATTGTCCGTAGCGTAAGTGGCAATTTTAGAGACAAGCTGATTGAGTAATCTCATGGAGGCCAAGGGGGCACATACAACCCCACCACCACTAGTTCTAATCTATCTACCATAGCATGAAGGATAACAAAACGACCCTCCGGGTCTAGTTCCAGCGCTAGTAGCTTGAACGGCAGAGACTTATGAACTAAAATGCTGACCCCTCTAGAAAATTGGTGTAAGTGGAGTGATACTGATGCCCCACCCAGGGCCGTCTAAGGCTCAGGAGCTTACTGCCTGTCAAATGAGTTTCTTGTAATATACATATTTGGGGATGATAAGTTTTGAGAAACTGAAATACTAAGGACCATTTTACATTAGAGTTCAAGCCCCTAGTGTTCCATGAGACAATAGTACAATCAGCCATTATCATATATTAGTACATTTTCAAACCATGGGTATCCACCCAAAATAAGATGCATGGCTCGGATCACCGCACAGATCAGAACGTGGCATCTCAAACATCTAGTGATATATATGTGTACATCGCTTGTGAAAAAACAACATAGGAACCAAACATAACAAAATAAACCCAACCAACCCCCCCACCCCGCCAACCCCAGCCCCAACTTTGGGGAGGCTCAGGATCCCAATTTCGAACCAAGGCGAAAACGCCTATGAAGGGGGAACATGTGCAAAACGGCATCCGCAGTTCAGCAGTTAGATCTTACATCTAGTCTCTTGCTGAAGACCGGATTAGTAAAAAAGCAGGTGCAGGCTCCCGGCAGCCGCCAGGGGTACAAACTTAAACATGAACGTTGCAAAGTTAAACCAAATGCTCCGGCCATTCCAAAGGGCACAAAACAGAGTGGCAGTGGACAATATAGGTCAGGAGGCCCTGTTTGGCCCAATGCATAAGAGAGACACGTCTGTAAGGCCACTTATGGTTAAGGCAGTTAAAGGCTGGATTCCCAACCATATGGAGAGGGCCGGATTCCCAACCTTATGGGTAGTGGTAACTAAGTATCTGTTTTCCATTTTAGGTCGATAATGGGCCTGGGTCCAGAATGTGCAAAGGTGGGGAGGGGGGAGGGAGAAGTAGGATACAGCCTGGAAGCCACCTTTGCAGTAGTGAGGCCTCAAAAAAATCTTCTCGAGGCCTAGTTGTCTGACCCTCAAGAGTTCAGTAGTAAAAAACACAACATGTGGAGGGTATTAAAATCCTGTAAGAAGACCCAGCCCAACAGGTAGAAGAAGGCACGATACAGGAAGAACAGCAGAAATAGCAGTCTGCGGGTGGACAAGTAGATTACTTATCTGGGCGGGAGTGTGTCAATCCAGGCGGAGGCCTCTTCCGGGGATACAAAAAAACGCACAGACTCCCCGTCTTCCACCCTCAGTCTGGCTGGAAACAGCATGCTGTATTTAATATGATGAGAGCGAAGCCTCGCTCTAATAGGGCGTACACACGGTCGGACTTTGTTCGGACATTCCGACAACAAAATCCTAGGATTTTTCCGACGGATGTTGGCTCAAACTTGTTTTGTCTACACACGGTCGCACAAAGTTGTCGGAATTTCCGATCGCCAACCACGCGGTCACGTACACCACGTACGACGAGACTAGAAAAGGCCGGTTCAGAACCAAGCACGGCACCCTTTGGGCTCCTTTTGCTAATCTCGTGTTAGTAAAAGTTTGGTGAGAGACGATTCGCGATTTTTCAGACTTGTGGCTTTCAGATCGTTTTCTGCCGTTCAGTTTGTGCTTGTGGGTTTGTATCTGCTCTTCAGTGCGTGTAGCAAGTTCCGCGTGACTTTAATTAGTCATTGTATTCTTGTTCGTTCGTTACTGTTTTTTCGGGTCGCTCTTTACAGGCCTTGCTGTTCTTCAGTGCGTTCTGTTACTTCGTTCTTCGTTCTGAGCAGCCGACCGTTTTCTAGCAATGTTGCGTATGCGTACTCCTCGTAGAGTTCGTGCTGTGCGGGGGCTTGGTGTTGGGGTCCTGACCTTGACACAAGTCCAGTCCATGAACAGGGTGGGGAGGAGTTCATGGACCAAGAATTGGTTGCTTCAGCGTGACCAGTTCTCTCATATGCCTTTGCTCCGTGAGATCCGTGAGAATAATCCTGATGACCCCGTGTTTCACCGTTTGTTGGCTTCGCTGACCCCCTATATCAGCAGGCAGGATACCTGCATGAGGCAAGCCATCACTCCGGAGCAGAGGTTGGTCGCTACCCTGCGGTATTTGGCGACAGGGAGAAGTCTGCAGGACTTAAAGTTTTCGACAGGCATCTCCCCCTAGGCTCTGGGTATCATTATCCCAGAGACTTGTTCTCCCATCATCCAGGTCCTGCAGAAGGAGTATATGAAGGTAAGATTTCTTACTTTTTTAAGAGTTCCAAGATGTCTTTTTTTATTGCCCTTTGTCAAGCTGCAATACTTTACCTGTTTAGTACAAGCTTCACAGTTGGAGACCCCCCTATAGTATACACTGGAGCACCTGTGTGGCCCCCCTAATAAAAATGGTGTTCTTGTGTCCCACACTAGTGCTCCAGTGTCCAGATGTGAAAACAGCTGCTCAGTGTCCTCTCCTTACACAGAATCTAGTTTGCATTTCATTCTAGTAACAAACCCATCTACATAAACAAATATTTGGCATCCAAGTAGGCCCAAAAAAAATGTGGGAAAATGCATATGGCCTAAACAATGGTGTTTTAGAGGCCGAAAGAAAAATGTTTGATACGAACGAATAATGGGCCCATGAACATTAAAGTTGCCCTTTTAAACGTTAAAATTAAGAAAAGCATATGGAGCAGCACGAACGGAATAAAGACAGAAAGAATAGGAACACAGCACAACTACTTACTTTTTTGCAGCACTCTCCGGATCTTTCGGTACTGCTCTGGCTCTCTTAATTTCAGGTCCGACCACCACTTCCTGAGCTGATCTTTCGATCGTCGTACCCCGAAATTCTTGTGCAGACTTTTGACCACTTTCGCCATGGTCCATACTTTCCATCATAGTCGGACTTCTTCATGATGTCGACCATCTCCAACATCTCCCCAAAGGACATATTTGTGGCCTTAAAACGTCTCCTTCTGGATCGGGACGTGTCTGGATCCGGGCTTTCCTCCTCCTCCTCCTCGTTCCTGCAATTATCACGCACCTGCTGTGACTCCGCCATGTGCTCTTCCCCCACTGCGCCGAACGAAAAGGGGCGGGGAATAGAATAGAAAGAACGTCAGGGGCGGGCGGAGTTACACGCATGCGCAGTGTGTATAAAGCGTAACACGCGTGCGTATTACGTACGATCTGTGAGCGGAGGAAGGAGCATTGGACGCGCCGATCGTAAGAACGAAGGTAAGAGACAAACTTGTGCCTATACTGCTTCTACATTGAGGCCTATATTGTAAGAAGATTAGGAGAGTTTTGTCTGACATTAGGCTTTGTCTTGTGTTGTGTCTTGCAGTGAACATGGATATGCTACTGAAAGACAATGACTTCATGTCAGTATTCGTAGATATGTTAAGGGAGCTGCCCTGTCTGTGGGAGATTAAACACCCCCATTTCAAGAACCAAGCAAAGAGGAAGGCAGCACTGGTGCAATTGTGTGAAATTGTGAAGCAGGTGATCCCCACGGCAGACATCACCTATTTAAAGATATTAATTGGTGGCCTGAGGAGCACATATCTAAGGGAGCGCAAGAAAGTCCTGGATTCACAGAGATCCGGAGCAGCAGATGACATCTATGTCCCTAGGATGTTGTACTATGACAGGCTGCATTTTCTGGCAGGCCAGACTGAACCCAGGCCATCCCTCTCCAGTCTTCCTTCCACGCTTCCTTCCCCCCGGCTGAGGCTTCTGACGCCCAACCTGGGCCTTCCAGGCAACATGTGGAGGAGGCCAGCTTGAGCCAGGTATAGCATTCCTCTAAATATTTCTGCTTGTCCAATCAATGATGTTAACTAGATGTTAGTTGGGAGTATTAATTTATGATTGTGATTGATGATGCAAAAACTAAAACCATGTCCCTTTTTCATACACAGGGAAGTCTCAGCCAGGAGGTGGCCGGGCCGAGCCGGCTGGCTGATCTGCAGGTCCCTCCCCTCCCCCTGGAAAGAGAAAGTGGCAGTAGGAGGACTGCCCTAGAGGAGGCTACCAGAGGACTCTTTTGGAGGGCTACAGAGGTCCTGGGAGCACCACACACCGTGGAGGAGGACATTGCTGCCACCATTGCCTATAAAATGCAGAGGATGGAGGAGGGCCAACAAGTCATGTGTGAGTCCCTCATATTGGAGGCTCTTAACAAAGGTATGAGGGGCCTAATTACAGCTCAGACACACCTTTGCGATGTTCCTCCTCCTCCTCCTGCAGGTCCTCCTCCTCCTCCTGCAGGTCCTCCTCCTCGTCCTCCCTCTCCTCCAGGTCCTCCCAGTCCTCCTCCAGGTCCTACTCCTCCTCCTGCCACATCTCCAACAGCACAGCCACAGCCCGGAAGGAAGTGTGGAAGGAAACCAGAAAGTGAGGACCCTGGATCCAGTCTGGTTGGCCAAAAGATGCAGCCTCTTGTGGTACCACAGCCTGGGGACACAGATGTCATCTGCTGCTATCCGGATCTCTGGGACTTCTGGACCAGACTGCCCTCCCTTACATATGGACTCCTCAGGCCACCAATTTTGATGTTCAAGAATTGATGTCTGCCGTGGGGGTCCCAGGCTTCGCTAATTTCTCCTGTTGATCCAGTGTTGCCTTCCTCTTTGTTTGGTTCTGATCCCTTAATAAAGGATTTTTGTTTTGAATTATACTCTCCTATGTGTTTTACTTCAAAAATTACAGTTTGTTTGTGAGGATTCAGGTACATTTCAAATATACAATGTGAAATGAACAAGGGACACCAACACCAAACAATCTCCTGGAGATTAAATAATAAAAGATATCAATGGTGTTGGGGTAACTTGACACACAAAACACACACAAAAATATTCTGGAGTAAAAATAAAAATAACATTGAACAAAGATCAGCCTTTGAAAAAATACAAACATTAAATAAAAAAAAAAAGGCTTAAAATCCCAAAAAAAATTAAATAAAAAAAAAAAATTATGTCAGATGTGACAACTAATAACAATATATTCAGGGAATACCAATAAAAAAACAAAAATAAAACTTTGTGAGAAGTGTGTGTGAATATGAGCAGCAAAACTACTTCATTCTTGGCACATTATAAAGAAGAGAGTGCGCTGTATTAAACCATTTTTAACATTGCAGCGTGACGAAAGTGCTGTATCCATTGCGAACGCTAAGTTTACCAGAACGAGCTGTTCCGTCTTGGAATTTCTTCTGAGCATGCGTGGCACTTTGTGCGTCGGAACAGGCCACACACGGTCAGAATTGACGCGATCGGATTTTGTTGTCGGAAAATTTTATCTCCTGCTCTCCAACTTTGTGTGTCGGAAAATCCGATGGAAAATGTCTGATGGAGCCCACACACGGTCGGAATTTCCGACAACACGCTCGGATCGGACATTTTCCATCGGAAGATCCGACCGTGTGTACGGGGCATAACAGCGTCAAAGGATTTCCTTTGTTTTTGGGTTTCCAGCGAATAATCCGGAAAAATTAGAAGCTTAGCATTTTCGAAGCGGAGTTTGCCTTGGGCTCTGGCCTCTCTCATCACAATATCTCTGTCCCGAAAATGAAGAAGCTTGAAGATGAAGGTACGAGGCGGTGCCCCCTGGGGTCCCCTGGTGGTGGGTATGCGGTGGGCCCTTTCCACAGTAAAGAACGGGGAAAAATGTGCTGTAGGGAGTAGTTGTTGTAATAAACATTCCGTAAAGGCCGTAGGATTCGTGCCCTCTGCCCCCTCAGGGAGTCCCAATATGCGCAAGTTGTATCTTCTGTTGCGATTCTCTGCATCTTCTGCGCAGGATTCGAGCGTCTTTACCCTGGCTTTAAGTGCATTAATGTCAGCCCCATGGTCATGCACCGTATCCTCCGCCTGGGAGACCCGTTGGTCCACTTCAGATACTCTTCCCCTAAAGGCGTCAAAATCCTTCCGAATAAATTCTACATTCGCCTGTATATGGTCCACCTTACCAGTCAAAGTGGTTATGGCCTGCA
The DNA here is from genome assembly GCF_042186555.1 of Aquarana catesbeiana. Taxonomy (NCBI): domain Eukaryota; kingdom Metazoa; phylum Chordata; class Amphibia; order Anura; family Ranidae; genus Aquarana; species Aquarana catesbeiana. The sequence continues at coordinate 23,525,648 of NC_133327.1, forward strand.
GAACTGCTTTGAAATCGGCCACCGTGGCAGGCAGCCTGTCAGGGTCTTCAGCCTGGTTCTCCATCCTGGCCGGAGTCTTAGGCGAGGCCCCACCTGCGGCCTTGTCTGTGAGGTCGGGCTTTGTGGCCTTTTTCCGGGATCTGGGCTGACTCTTCCTTCTTTGCATAACCCAGGGACCAGGAGCAGAAAGGGATAGGGGGAGCCCTTCGGAAGGTCCGTTGGTGACTTCCTGACCGGGACTGCGCCGGCCGTGCTAGGCCGCGGGCAGGAATTTCTAGGCGAGGCCGCGGCTTCGGCCTAGTCCGCGAGCTGCGGCCTTGTCGCCTGTTGTGAGGATTTTCGCTGGCCAATTCGACCCAAAACGGTCCCAGATGCTCTCCCCACCAAGAGGGATCTAGTGTGGGCAAGATTGTGGGGTCTGCACCTTGTAATTCAGGATTTAATCATCCGGTCTCAGGGAGCTCAGACAAGCACGTCTGCTCCCTTTGCCATCCTGGACACGCCCCCAGATTAGGCCTTGTTTAATAAGCTAATTCACAGCCAGTAGTAGATGGTGCAAGTGTTGGATAAAAATGTGAGATCCAAATCCACAACAATGGTAAATTTCCACACCAGGGGAAAAACAGGCAGGCTCAGCACAGACTTGCACTTGGAAGGCTGCTCCCTGGAGATATGAAGGAATGTCTGCACAATAAAAACACAAACACAGAGCGCCACTCTAAGTGCAGTATGAATATAAAAACACAGGTTTATTCAGACAAATAGCAACTTACAATGTGCATGAAGTAAAATGCTTGTCAAACCCACCAGGGGTCAGGGAGATCGCTGCACAGGGAACAGAGTGGCAACACAGGCACATCCACTCAGTTGTACAAGATGGCCGGATGGTGTGCAGTGTGCAGGGGCCTGCAAATTCTTGTGGCTGTGGAGGACCAAACACCGGCGGCAGAGGCTGGCGTCAGTGCTAGGGGCGGGAAGGCAGCACGTGGCTGACATGATTAAGAGCTGCCCAGAGCTGCCCATGGCTCCTTTGTCAAGATTAGATTTTGAATGAGAAAACCAGTCAAGAACACGTGTCAATATTGTAGCCATATAATACAACTCCATTTGTCGCAGCCCTGCCCCTAACCAGCTTACGTTTTACCAGTATTTCATAGCGTATACAAGGCGACAAGTTGGATATAATGCAATAAGGCTATGCATAATAACCGCAAAAAAAAAAATATTGGTAAGGAAATGGGAAGAGTTTGATAAAGATAAAGAAAACAAGCCAATATGTCCATTTTATAAATTACCATCCTACCCTTTCAAGATGATCTAGTCCTATCAGGGCTGGGTATCACAGACTGGAGGTATATGGCCAAAGCTTTGACATAGATCTTTAAATCCATATTTATCAAAGAGATAGGCCAATAACTTGGGCATTAAGTAGAGTCTTTTTGTTCTTTTCGGATAAGGGTATTGAGCGCCTCTTGAATCTGGTTAGTAAACAGATCGAGGAAACATTTTATACAGGACACAGAGGACTCTGAAACTTCTTAGAGAAAGCACCTGTAATCCGATGGGTCAAGGGCTTTTGCCAGATAGGAGGTATTTGACACATTAGTTAGTCAATTGAGAAGGGAGTTAATAAACTCTTTTCCTTCTGAATCGAGAGACAAGGTAGAGCTGTGCATTTAAGAAAGTCTATGACCTTAGGCAAATGTAAAGAAACAGATGCTATCTGTTCCAAAGCATGAACCATCCCCTTCATTGGGCAAAATATTTTAGCAATATATAATCTGGTTTGCTTCATTTGTATTTACTGAGCCAATGCCCTACTACATTTATTTCCAAACTCACATATAGTGCTTTGAGCACAATCTTTATGTTTCAAAAAAGCTTGATCCAAAAGGTAATGAAGCTCCACTCTCTTTTTCTGCAAGATCTAAAAAGGTAAATGCATCTGAGAGCTGTTTATGACGGGTTTCTAGAGTTTGGATCTCTTTAAGTAGAGAAACACTGTAGAGGCTCTCTCTCTTTAAATGGGCACCATGAGATATAGGGACTCCACTTAGCACACACTTCAAAGCTTCCCATTGCACAGGGCGTGGGGGCATATCAGCTTCTTGATTTCTGAGAAAAGATAAGATTGCCTCCAGAATAGCTGCTCTAGCTGGGGTATCATTCAAGAGGGTTTCAGTCAACCTCCAGGTTGAGTGGGGGTTATAGATAGCAGGGAGTGTTAAAGAGAAATAGATTGCTGAATGATTCAACCATAGCTGGCTATCAATTGGTGTTTGGGGATGCCAGTCTAAGACACATTGAGAGACAAGGAAGTCATCCAGTCTGCCGTGAGTGGCATGAGCAGAGTAACATGTATAATCCTTGACAGTAGGGCACTGTGGCAGAAAATCCAGCACTCATCTTGGGTGCTTCTGTCAAGATACAGCTTCCTCCAGTCTAGTACCAAGTATTTTAGCTGAGCACACAAGGACTAGAGGACACTAGTTTAGGTGCAAACTGGAACTGGAACTCTTTATTGAAAATTCCCACATAATATATAGCACACAAGCTTAGGTAAGCCTGATCACATTATCGTATACAATGCAAACTGTAAACAGGAACATAATTAATATAGCTAAAGAACAGCCAACATAAACATAAACATTAAGCTCTCACAGCCGCAGTACGCCAAAGATCAACAAGTTGGAGAGAATGAAACTGTTGCTTTTGGCGAATTAGACGTGATAGCGATATGTGAGGGGTAGCTGTTATGGTATCTAAAATAGGGTCCAAAGATCAAATGAGATCTCCCTGGGACAATTACCTCTTCTTGAAAATTTTTAAGTTTATTAAAAAAGACATCCGCATAGCAGCCTGGCCATGATTTGGTACATATACAGTACATTAGTGATTGTAAATTATTGATTATAAATCAGAGACTGGTAAAGAAGCTTGGAGAACTATCGCTACTCCCCGGATTTTTTAACAGGGTTATGGCTCATATACCAAGTGGAAAAACCTAGTGAGCAAAAAGGCTTTAAAATGAGTTTCCTGTAAGAAGAGCACATGTACCTTTTTCCTATACATGTCATAAACGTATTTGTGATCTTTTTTTGAGGCACAGTTAGGCCCCTAACATTCAGGAAACTGAAACATAGGGTCATCTTGGTTGATGATAATCAATGAGCGCTACGCTCAGCATGGAAATCCACCCAGATCTAAGCCCCTCCTCCCAAAAACTGAAACAAAGAGAGGGGTAACATTGGAATTGTACCCCATTATCTTAAAACAGAGAAAGAGAGAAAAAAAGGGGGAAAAAAAAGAGAAAAATTTAAGGGGAAGGGGACAGGAAAGACGGGAGAAGAAAAGGGGGGGGCGCAGGACACATCCGACAGTTCAATCAATCACAGACCGCTTAGGGTGGAGGGTTTTGAAAATTAAAAAAAAAAACAATATTTTTTACTTTTTGCTAGAATAAATATCCCCAAATTAAAAAAAATAATAATAATTTCTTCATCAGTTTAGGTCAATATATATTCTTCTGCATATTTTTGGTAAAAAAATCGCAATAAGCGTATATTGATTGGTTTGCACAAAAGTTATCGCGTCTACAAACTATGGGAAAGATTACCGTGTAAATGACACTGGTAGGGAAGGGGTTAACACTAGGGGGTGATCAAGGGGTTAAATGTGTGTTCCCTCACTGTGTTCTAACTGTATGGTGATAGGACTGAGTAGGAGAGGAGACATTTCGCTGTTCCTACATAGTACAACAACCAATTACCATCTGCAATCTGTAGATTAACATTTTTCGGTATGGTGCCCTATGCAAAGGAAAACATTAAGGTACTATTAAACCTTTAATAATAAAAAAAATCCCTCTATTAGAATATAGTTACATAGTTACATAGTAGGTGAGGTTGAAAAAAGACACAAGTCCATCAAGTCCAACCTATGTGTGTGATTATGTGTCAGTATTTCATTACATATCCCTGTATGTTGCGGTCATTCAGGTGATTATCTAATAGTTTCTTGAAGCTATCAATGCTCCCCGCTGAGACCACCGCCTGTGGAAGGGAATTCCACATCCTTGCCGCTCTTACAGTAAAGAACCCTCTACGTAGTTTAAGGTTAAACCTCTTTTCTTCTAATTGTAATGAGTGGCCACGAGTCTTATTAAACTCTCTTCTGCGAAAAAGTTTTATCCATATTGTGGGGTCACCAGTACAGTATTTGTAAATTGAAATCATATCCCCTCTCAAGCGTCTCTTCTCCAGAGAGAATAAGTTTAGTGCTCGCAACCTTTCCTCATAACTAAGATCCTCCAGACCCTTTATTAGCTTTGTTGCCCTTCTTTGTACTCGCTCCATTTCCAGTACATCCCTCCTGAGGACTGGTGCCCAGAACTGGACAGCATACTCCAGGTGCGGCCGGACCAGAGTCTTGTAGAGTGGGAGAATTATCGTTTTATCTCTGGAGTTGATCCCCCTTTTAATGCATGCCAATATTCTGTTTGCTTTATTAGCAGCAGCTTGGCATTGCATGCCATTGCTGAGCCTATCATCTACTAGGACCCCCATGTGCTTTTCCATCCTAGAGTCCCCCAGAGGTTCTCCCCCCAGTGTATAGATTGCATTCATATTTTTGCCACCCAAATGCATTATTTTACATTTTTCTACATTGAACATCATTTGCCATGTAGTCGCCCACCCCATTAATTTGTTCAGGTCTTTTTGCAAGGTTTCCACATCCTGCGGAGAAGTTATTGCCCTGCTTAACTTAGTATCGTCTGCAAATACAGAGATTGAACTGTTTATCCCATCCTCCAGGTCATTTATAAACAAATTAAATAGGATTGGTCCCAGCACAGAACCCTGGGGAACCCCACTACCCACCCCTGACCATTCTGAGTACTCCCCATTTATCACCACCCTCTGAACACGCCCTTGTAGCCAGTTTTCAATCCATGTACTCACCCTATGGTCCATGCCAACGCACCTTATTTTGTACAGTAAACGTTTATGGGGAACTGTGTCAAATGCTTTTGCAAAATCCAGATATACCATGTCTACGGGCCTTCCTTTATCTAGATGGCAACTCACCTCCTCATAGAAGGTTAATAGATTGGTTTGGCAAGAACGATTCTTCATGAATCCATGCTGATTACTGCTAATGATATCATTCTTATTGCTAAAATCTTGTATATAGTCCCTTATCATCCCCTCCAAGAGTTTACATACTATTGATGTTAGGCTAACTGGTCTGTAATTCCCAGGGATGTTTTTTGGGCCCTTTTTAAATATTGGTGCTACATTGGCTTTTCTCCAATCAGCTGGTACCATTCCAGTCAATAGACTGTCTGTAAAAATTAGGAACAACGGTCTGGCAATCACCTGACTGAGTTCCCTAAGTACCCTCGGATGCAAGCCATCTGGTCCCGGTGATTTATTAATGTTAAGTTTCTCAAGTCTAATTTTAATTCCGTCCTCTGTTAACCATGTAGGTGCTTCCTGTGTTGTGTCATGAGGATAAACACTGCAGTTTTGGTTACTGAAGCCCCCCGATTCACTCGTGAATACTGAGGAGAAGAATAAATTCAATACCTTCGCCATCTCCCCATCCTTTGTAACCAGATGTCCTTCCTCATTCTTTATGGGGCCAATATGGTCTGTCCTCCCTTTTTTACTGTTTACATACTTAAAGAATTTCTTGGGATTTTTTTTGCTCTCCTGTGTTATGTGTCTTTCATGTTCTATCTTAGCCGTCCTAATTGCACCCTTACATTTCTTATTGCATTCTTTATAAAGTCTGAATGCTGATGATGATCCCTCAACCTAGTATTTTTTGAAGGCCTTCTCCTTTGCTTTTATATGCATTTTTACATTGGAGTTAAGCCATCCAGGATTTTTGTTCGCTCTTTTAAATTTATTACCCAATGGGATACATTGGCTAATGCCCTTATTTAATATGCTCTTAAAGCAAACCCATCTCTCCTCCGTATTCTTTGTTCCTAATATTTTATCCCAATTTATGCCTTTTAGCAAGGTTTGTAGTTTAGGGAAGTTGGCTCTTTTGAAATTCAGTGTCTTTGTGTTCCCTTCATGTTTCCTATTTGTGTGATTTATACTGAAACTAATTGACCTGTGATCGCTGTTACCTAAATTGCCCCGTATTTCCACATCTGTGATCAGGTCTGTATTGTTGGTAATCAGTAGATCCAGTAATGTTTTATTTCTAGTTGGTGCGTCTACCATCTGACCCATAAAATTGTCCTGCAAGACATTAAGGAACTGTCGAACCTTAAATGAATGCGTGGTTCCCTCCGCCCAGTCTATGTCTGGATAATTAAAATCCCCCATTATGATAACACTTCCCATCCTTGCTGCTAATCCAGTTTGTGATAGGAGATCTATCTCCACTTCCTCCCTCAGGTTAGGGGGCCTATAGCATACTCCCAGTATTATTTTCCCCTTAGCTTCATCCCTTTGGAGCTCTACCCATAAGGATTCCACCTCCTCACTAGCTCCCTCAGTGATGTCATCTCTCACATTCACTTGTACATTATTCTTGATATATAGGCATACCCCTCCCCCTTTTTTACCCTCCCCCTTTTTTACATTTACCAAGTTCAATAAAAGCATTCTGTAGTAAGTATTATGCCTATAAATGTTTATTTTACCATAATGCCGCGTACACACGAGCAGACTTTTCGACCGGACTGGACCGTCGGACAATTCAACCGTGTGTGGGCTTCATCGGACCTGCAGCGGACTTTTTCGGTCAAAAATCTGACGGACTTTAGATTTGGAACATGTTTCAAATCTTTCCGACGGACTCAAGTCCGGTCGAAAAGTCCGCTCGTCTGTATGCTAGTCCGACGGACGAAAACCGATGCTAGGGCAGCTATTGGGTACTGGCTATCAACTTCCTTATTTTAGTCCGGTCGTACGTCATCACGTATGAATCCATCTGACTTTGGTGTGATTGTGTGTAGGCAAGTCCGTTTGTTCGTAAAGTTTGTCGGAAGTCCCCCGAAAGTCCGTCAGATAGACCATCGGACCAGTCCAGTTGAAAAGTCAGCTCGTGTGTATGCGGCATTAGTCTCTGCTCTGTCTTCCTGGTAGCACACAAACAACCTTTTACTGAAGCCCTGACTGCAGGACTGCATGTCTCACAAGCACTTTCTGGTCTTATAATGCACACGCACGCTGCAATATCACTATATTTTTTATACTCTAATTGTAGCCAGGTGCTGGGCTACAGCAATAAGGAGAAGGAGACATTGCCTTTCCTTCTTCTCTCCCTCTGCTGAGATGCTTATGTTATGCTGCATCATTCTCCTCCGGCCAGCAGGGGAAGAGCCAAAGCCAAACATGCCCGTAGACTTTTATGCAACAATGGCCCGCAGAAGAACATCTCCAAGGACTGCCCCTTCTATAATATTCATTCTGTATGCGCTCTTGTTCCCCCACCCCCTCCGTTACCATCCTCATTTTCTTTTGGACAGTTCATACACAGTCGGTCTAGGACCAGCATCGCTATCATGAATGAGCTCTGGCAGTATAGTTCCAGCACTCAGTAGATTTAAACTGCTCCCTAATCCACTTGAGGAGGTCTTGCTACTTTTTATGCTGATCTGGACGTCAAATGTCATTTTAGGCCTACAGTAGTTCTTACCGTTGATCATTTTGTATGTGTTATTCCATTTTATGCATGGTGTGTGACAATATATCAAGTTTGCCTTTACTACCTGGTTTGGTGTCTGTTTTCTTTGAAATAACACTACTATTGGGTACTAAGTATTACTTTCAGTGATTTCCTGTGATATTGTATGTTTGTACATTCACTTAAGCCAATCAGTGGTGCCGTGCTGCCTTGTAAATATTGGTGCTATCTCTTACTGTGTACATTGCGTAGCATGAAAATAAATGCCAGAATTTAATCTATGAAATACTCAATAAAAAAATAATGGAAATCACAAGCAAATGATGATCACAGCCTCATTATATGAATCACGGATCATAGCTATCCCACAATGAGACCCGCTTAGATATAACAAAATAAAATAAATTACTGTAAAATGCATATAAAAAAGTGCATATATACAAATGAAAAAAGTTCATAAATTCATAAAGTGCTGTGGTGCAATTACCAAAAAAAGTCCTATATCCAGTGACATCAGCAAACTGTATATAGATTCTTTGTTTTTGAATCACCCCTATATGCAAGTTCTTATAGTATAGGTGATATTCCTCCACCAGGTGTGCCCTCACCTCAGGGTTGCGACCAACAAATGGTCAATATGCTCCTTATTTCCTTATATGGACCACCTCAAGGTATAGTATGGAAATGAAGACATGCATTGGTCAATTCACTCCTTTTCCTATTGATCCAGCCATCATGCTCAAAACACTTAGAAGTTATGACCACTCCTGCACTGTATGGTAATCTTCCAGGCTCTATGCCCTTTCCTCTGAATCACCTCCTCAGGCAGTTACCAAGAAAGAGAACTATACATAGTGTTGAATCTTTATAAAACCCTCAACCTTTATTTAAAGTTTATTGAATGCACTCAGTTTTAAAAGGTGCTTACAAGAGCACCACACTGTAATAATCATGGATCCATTCGCAAATAATAGTAAAAATCCTGGGTTGGTTTACCGCTGTGGTGGCTCCTGTGTCTCTGCGTGACAACCACCGGTCCCCTCCCCTTCGCGTTACGCCATAGGTCACGTGGCTTCTTCAGGGTATGTGGCTGGGCGTCACGCAATAATCCTATTTATATGTTGGCATCAGGCTCCATTTTCTAGTAGATCCCGGCTATGTATTTAGCCGGCGCCATTTTTTTTTAGCTATTAGACCTCTAGTATCTGTGTCTATTCTAATCCAAATACATGGAATTGGTACCAAATTGGCATTTATTGTTTATTCCAGACGCCATTTTCCCATGGAGTCTTTATATGTAACCCAGCTTGTAATCCAACCTCCTGATTTTTACTAACAATTAAAAATCAAAAACAATGCCTTTTACAATATTTAATATTCACATTAACAAATAATTTTGTGACAAGACTTAATTATTGCTGTTCACAGATGCTCTTCATCCAATCTGACTGAGCTTGAGCTATTTTCCAAAGAAGAACGGGCAAAACTGTCACTCTCTAGATGTGCAAAGCTGGTAGAGCCATCCCCAAAAAAACTTGCAGCTGTAATCGCAGGAAAAGGTGGTTCTACAAAGTATTGACTTAGGGGGGCAGAATACAAATGCATGCCACACTTTTCACATATTAATTTGTAAAAAAAATTAAAAACCATTTATCATTTTCCTTCCACTTCACAGTTATGTGCCACTTTGTATTGGTCTATCACATAAAATCCCAATAAAATACATTTATATTTTTGGTTGTAACATGACAAAATTTGGAAAATTTCAAGGGGTATGAATACTTTTTAAGGCACTGTAAGTTAGTAACACAATTTTTTTTAATTATAATTATTACAGAATTATTATTTTTTGTTTATAGGAACAAACTTTATTTACCGTATGTAGGTATTCAAAACTTATTTTTATTATAATTATTATAGAACCTTTTTTTTTTTATATACGAATAAACTTTATTGACCATATGTAAGTATACAAAATGTTTTTTCTAGAATTATTACAGAACATTTTTTGGTTTATAAGAACAAACTGTATTGACTATATGTGATTACAGTATACAAACCATTTTTTTTATTTGCTATTATTTATATCATAGATAAAATGTATATTATACTGTATACTGTAACCTGTTTTGGCATGAAGAAGTAAGAAGGTGCTGTGCTGGTGATGCTCCTGCAGGAGGAACCCATGGAGTGTGGAGTCATGCAGAGGATGTCCTACACTGAGAGGGTCTATACTACCCACTTGAATTTGACTGAGGGGTGCTTTGAATGCGATGTCTGGGTGAACCATCTTCATGCCAGGGCTCTTCTGCAATCAAGTAGTATGGTTATCCTTATCCATATGGGGGTGGCTGCGGAAGTTGGCCCCATAAAAAGAGACTCTTAATGTTGTGTGTACATATATTGATGCTAAGGAGTATCCACTAGTGCCAATGAAAATAATCACTGCTTTGACACAGTTGCACAGAAGGTCAGGGTGGTATCCAAAATATTATAGTGGGTCGGGACTGCCCTTTGTTCATTGAACTGTAAGCAGAGTACTGTCTGAACAACCTGACACCTCTATTCCCTTTGAAGGGTGGGACATATTGAGTCGGTCAAATCTAGAAGTTGTTGATGATGTTGGACCTGTGGTAGACAGTCTACTGACCAAGAAATGTTTCCACGCAGTCAATAGTGATTGCTATACTGAGTCACTGAAGTCCAGAGTGAGGTAGTCAACAATTTACTGCCCCCCAACCTTTTAGATGCATGGTACTTAGCTTGGCTCACAATGACACATTGGGAAGTCACCTAGGAGTCAAGGTATTGATATCAAACTGGCTTTAATGGCTAGGGGTCACTGCTGAAGTGAAAAAGTATTGTGCTTCATGTCCCACTTGTCTACTAACTGCTCCAGTGTTGCATTTTAGGCACCTATTGGTGCCTCATTCTATTATTGAGGTACCATTTGAGCATACTATAATGGATCTGGTGGGCCCCCTGGTGAAATCAGCCCAGGGACACCAATATATTTGAATGGTACTCAATTATGCAACAATATATCCAGAGGTGGTCTTTTTGAGATAGTTCGCTTCAAAAGCAATTGCTTGGGAATAGTTTGGCATGTTTTCAGGAACTTGTGATGTCCTGTAAAAATTGCTCCAGATTGTTCCAGTTGCGAACCTCTGTCTATAACCTGTTCACAGATGGGCCAGAACCTGCAACCTCTGCAATGTCTAGCTGTGGCCCTTCTTGCTGTGCCACCTGAGATGATGGACAGTTCCCTGCTTGATTCCTTAGACAAGCTTGCGATGTGTCTTGTTTGTCTAGAACCTTGAACCCTTTGCTCCTCCATTAAGCTTTCTGATTTAAGCCATGTCTCTGCATTACCTGTATGCCAGATCATTGTGCTCCCTACAGCCGATATCTTGCTCTTTGCATACCTACTGCTGTCCTTATGTTCGCTACCATTCGTTACCAATCCGTGACTTTTTCACTACACTTTCCGGTGATCCCATCCAGCTGTTACTTGTTACTGACCTTTGGTATGTATAATGACTATGCTTCTGCTTGATACCTATCTACGGCCAGACATCTGCTTGCTCACCTCCTGGAGGGACATTCCTGAATCCCGTGTGATGGAGTAATGTCCAGCACAACAAAAATATATACAATTAATAAATGGGATACAGATGTAAGTGGACGTGTAAACAACATCCCTCCCAAGCAAAAAATATATATAAAAAAAGTAAAATAGATGGGGATATTTCACACATATCCATTATAAAATCAATTGACCAATCACGTATATGATGTAAAAGACCCCATCAAGATATATCTAAAAAAATCTGGTAAACTGGTCCATAGGATACTCCAAGGGATCTCGATATACCAAAAAATTATAATCTAGCCAGAATACTGACAATAAAGATTATCACGCTAATGATGTTTGTCCCTGGCTCACATTGAGTTTACAATACCAACCCAGAGTATGTAAACAAAAAAGGAAGAAATAGACAAACAACCATCTAAAAATGTTACCTCAAGAGTTATCTATAAAGGCATTTGTGTCTACATCCACATCCACATGTTACACCCCATATTAAACCTTATGGGGTGTAACATCTGATTCTGTGGACCCAAGACATTTCCAACCAGGAAATGTTCCTGACCAGGGAACCCCCTCTCCATTGGGGGCGATATGATTTAAATGTGGATGTAGACACAAATGCCTTTATAGATAACTCTTGAGGTAACATTTTTAGATGGTTGTTTTTCTATTTCTTCCTTTTTTTGTTTGTTTACATACTCTGGGTTGGTATTGTAAACTCGATGTGAGCCAGGGACAAACATCATTAGCTTGATAATCTTTATTGTCAGTATTCTGGCTATTTTGGCATATCGAGATCCCTTGGAGTATCCTATGGTCCAGTTTACCAGATTTTTTTTAGATATACCTTGATGGGGTCTTTTACATCATATATGTGATTGGTCAATCGATTTTATAATGGATATGTGTGAAATATCCCCATCTATTTTACTTTTTTTATATATATTTTTTGCTTGGGAGGGATGTTGGTCATACGTCCACTTACATCTGTATCCCATTTATTATTTTAACTGTATATATTTTTGTTGTCCTGGACGTTACTCCATCATGCCCACAGTTCTGAGCCAGATTGGTGCAGTGTGACATTTGTGGGGACTAACGTTGCTTGTAGGGATATGTCTGGACATAGGTATTTTTAATAATATCTTTGTTTTTAGTTTTCTCGTCTTCTTTTTTAATTTATTTTAGGCTATTTTGAATTTAAAATCTTTTTTCCAATACTCTGCATGGTAGACTTGGCGTCATGCTGGTTCTCCATGCATTGTGCTTGAGGTTCCGGTCTGACTCACATCGAGGCTTGGTCCTATTTGGCTTTGTATACAATGCGATGCGTCAGTGCGTCCCCCGTGCCCCAAACGACATCACTATTTGACAAAATGTACGTCGGGAGGAGCTGACGTGCTGACATCATCGCATGCAGGTGTCTAAGCGGACGGGCGTTTTGCACAGCCGGCCGGCTATTTTGCTATTTTTAAACTTCCACGTTGTAAGTGTAACTTTTATTACTATAATATATATATATATATATATATATATATATATATATATATATATACATATTATATATATATATATATATTAAATATATATATATTTGGAGGCACTGGTTCATATGTCTGGATAAAGGCCCTGACTGGGTATTTGGTCACAAGCTTATCTAGCTTGCCATATGGTAAGCGCGCATTTTATGTGTTGTTCACATTTTGGTTGCAGTGGAGGAATCATCACTTTTTCAACTTTTATATATATATTTGTTTCACGGATTTTGGTTGTGATTGAATTCACAGTAGAAGAGTTCTACCTTACACCATATTATAAACTGCTTTTTTTTATTTATTTTTATATACACTTTGGACTCTTATTTTTTTCACTGAATAATTGGTCTTGGGTGTATTCATATTTATATTTATTTTTATTGGTTAATACCTATAATATTATTTATTCATTCTTTTTTGTGGTTCACATTTAGTGCTGCTACAATTTTTTCCATTTTATTTCATGTGTTTATGTCATTTTTAGTGGCTGCTTATTGTTATTTTTATATTTCATTTAATTTATTTAGGTTTTAACAGCGCAGTATTTTATTTTGATTTATTGCGCACCTAGAGTATGCTGTCCAGTTCTGGGCACCAGTCCTCAGGAAGGATGTACTGGAAATGGAGAGAGTACAAAGAAGGGCAACAAAGCTAAAAAAGGGTCTGCAGGATATTAGTTATAAGGAAAGGTTTCGAGCACTGAACTTATTCTCTCTGGAGAAGAGATGCTTGAGAGGGGATATGATTGGTGTCATAGGTGTCATTGGGAAGAATTATCCCCCATCATGGTGTCAGTGGAAAGAATGGTGCTGCATTGTTGGTTTCAGTGGAAGGAATAATCCCTCATTATTGGTCCTCATTGAGAGGGATTATCCTCCATAATGGTGTCAGTGGAAGGAATAGTGCTGTATTGTGGGTGTCATTGGAAGGAATAGTCCCCCATCATTGGTCCTCATTGGGAGGGATTATCCCCCATCATGGTGTCAGTGAAGGGAATGGTGTTGCATTGATGGTTATCATTGGGAGGAATAGTACCTCAGATCAGTGGTCTAATTGTGCCCTGGGGCCAGATAAAGACAAGTAGGGCCACATTTGACTCACGGGCCATAGTTTGGAGACCACAGCTTTTATAAATAGGCCTCTTAAGAAATAAATCTTTTTTTCCTACCTAAAACACACTGACCCTGACACTAAGACTGACACTAACACTACATCTGGCCATACACCAGTAGAATTTTGTCTAACAAAATTAATTTTCGTAATATTCATATGATTTTGTAATAATTAAAAGGGTCAAATTGCTGCTTGTTTTTGATTGCAGAGATGAGGACATTTGAAGATGTATGGACATTTTTTCACGGTTAGAAATTCATTCCTCCATGTGATTTTCATTAGGGAAAGATCATTCCTTAATGTAATGCGCATGTACATCCCAAAATTGAACGTAAAATTTACAACATTGACATGGAAATCAAACAAAAAAATTCAGGGTTTTCATATTAATTTTGTCAAGTCCACAATACTCCGACAAATGATTCTTCTGAATTTCTGCATGAACGTTTGAATGGCATTGTACTGGTGTATGGCCAGCTTGACAAAGGAAGCCCAGTTCCATGACACCATGTTATGGCATATTCAGGGGTACCATTACTTACTGGCATTTAATGTAATGCGCATGTACATCCCAAAATCAGTCGTAGAATTTACAACATTGACATGGAAATCAAAGGTTTTCATATTAAATTTGTCAAGTCCACAATACTCCGACAAATGATTCTTCTGCGTAAACATTTGAACGGCATTGTACTGGTGTTAGGCCAGCCTGACAAAGGAAGCCCAGTTCCGTGACACCATGTTATGACATCTTCAGGGGTACCATTACTTAACGGCACTCCTGAATACCCCAGATGGCATCCCAACATGCCACCACACCCCTATTTGGAAAGGCAGAGGTAACCATCAAAGTTTAAACGATATAAGGTGCAGAACCAAGACATTTCTAAAATGCTCTGAGATCAAGGGAGTTATATAATGTAAAAGACCCAGGGACTCGAGTGGTTAAGAAAGAATATTAAGACTCTTACATTAGCCTAGTAATGACAGGTTTAAGGTGTGTCCTAGTGCCTTTGCAGCTGACTCATCATGGTCCTTCACACCAAATGTTACCATCGACATTGCTGAATTTCACTTATAGTTCTCCCTAAATCCTGTTGGCCCCATAATAACTAACCTTAACCCTAAATTAAAGGGGAACTTTCACCGTCCTGCATAATGTTTTTTCTTTTTACCCCATCTGTTAGGTTCTCCTCAAAAAACATACAAAAACATACATAAACATATTTGGGGGGCACATCCTACAATGCGTTTAAATTCAAGATGGTGCTGCTAAAAGACCTACAAACAGTGCAAAATATTTTACAGCGCACACATACAAGAATGACATTTCCTGCAAGGCTAGTTAAAAACACCTGAACATATTCAAAAAATACGGGGGGTTGGTCACACTATATGGTCATATAGTACTAAGCCCACTAACTGCGACAAAGTACCCCGAATTAGTGGGTCCTACTCTAGTAATAGAATGGAAGATGCTTTGTCTCAACCATGGGAACTGAACTCCTCTATGTGGGAGAACTGAAGGGGATACATCCTATGCAATGGCGGCCACTAAATAAGAGGTAATGAGGAGGGGGAGGAGTGCTCCAGCCCAAAAAACCTGATCAAGGTCTATTACAATATACAAAAACATATTTGGGGGGCACACCCTACAATGCTTGAATTCAAAAAACATACACTGGTGGCCACTAAATAAGAGGTAAAAAAAAAAACGTACTCGCATGCCTACCAAATCCAGCGTTATCTGGTATAATCTTCTAATTCTGGTCATGTGCCGCCATCTTGTCTTCTTCTGACATCAGGGGATCCTCTGACTTCTTCTGGTTCTTGCAACCAGCCTGCCGCATGCGCAGTGTTGTGGAGATCGCCAAAAATATGCACAGTATGGGGAAGATTGCCCTAAAGCCTCCTGAGATATTATTATTATTATTATTATTATACAGGATTTATATAGCACCAACAGTTTACGCAAGACTTTACAATAAAAGGGGGACAGTACAATTACAATACAGTTCAATACAGAAGGAATAGGAGGTCCCTGCTGATGGAGCTTACAATCTAAGGGGGGTGGAGGTGATACAAAAGGTGATAGCTGCAGCGGATAATCTGATGGAGGGGACTCAAGTACAGTTCTGAGGTGGAGATATGTGCCGTTAGTATCCCAGAAAGCTTTGGGTAGGGGGGACGTCATTCTCACCTAGGTGAGAAAGCCAGGCATATGGTGTCCTAAAAGATGTATTTTACAATAAAAATTTTTTTTTTTTTAATTTATTTCCAATTGTGTAACAAGAGCAGAGGGGAGGAAAATTATGCAAAAACCACTGAGAAGGGTAAGGGGTAAAGGTCCATGTTAATGGCACTAGAGAACAGTCACAATCCTCACATCTGATAATCTGAGTTTTTCAGCACTAAAAATGCTAAATTTTGCTATTTATCGTATAAAATATTAAAACACTTTTAAGATTTAAAAAAGTCTTTTTTTTAGCCTGTTCAAATTTTTTATTTCTACCCTGTAATTATTCCATGAGTATTTTTTTTCTAAATTATCTAGTTAATTTTGCCCACCATTTATAAATCTAGGAATGCTTAAATATTTTTTTTTGTCCTTTTCAAAAAGAAAAATAATAGAAAATATAAAATGTTTTTAAAAAAAATTGCCTCTCTAGTAGTGCTTTAAATTTCGACCATTGATAGTAATGTAATAATATGTAAATAAATCAACTAAAATACTGGTGATGCCATGGTAATATGAGAAGTATTGCAGCCCCTAATTTGAAGATCTGGCTTATTGGATATGTGAAGATCTGAAGATTTGAAGGTCTCGATTCCTGGATATGTGAACATTTGAAGATCTGGCTTCCTGGATATGTGAAGTTAGTATCCCAAGAAGCTTTGAAAGGCAGGGAGGCTTTCTCAAGGGGGGGTGACAAGACATGAAAGATAGAAGTGCAGGGTTGGGTCTCAAAAAAAAAAAAGAAGGTATGGGTAGTAATAAGGAGGGAATATGGGGATATGTACTAGAAATATTTTTGTATGTTAATAAATTGGAAATATTTAATCAGAAAATAACTAATAACGGGAAAAGAAAGAAAACATAGATAAAAGGGTATTTTATAAAGTAAAAAAAAAAAATTTAGAGAAAAATTCTAAAAGTGTTCAAGATTTTTAAAAATTTCTTTTATCTTTTTTTAAATCCTGTCCAGGTTTTTTTATTTGCGCCCGGTAATTATTTAATGAGTATTTACTTACTTTTTTTTTTTTTTTAACTCGCCCAGTTAATTTTGTAAATCTCAGACTGATTTAAACAACTAAAAATAAAAATATAAAATTGTGTCTGCGCTAAAAAATTGATAGTAATAAATAACAAATACTAAATAAATAAAAATCAATAATCCAATATGAAAAATGCAAATATCAATAATACACATATAAATATATCCTTAACAATAATACGTGCAAACAATCAGTGACAGACAACCAAAGTGCAACATGCATAAAAGTTATACAAAATCCAAGTGCTGATTCAGGTATCAAAAGAGTATTCAATCCTCCAATTAAGTGTAGAGTTCATAAAGTTCATAAATAGTAAACGTAAAGTGCATAAATATAGTGTCCATAAAAATTAGTATTCATCATGCTCATCCAAAACAGTGTGCAAAACAATATAAAGCATGCTTCAGTGCTCTCCAGTGACCCCCAATAGCGTTTGCGCTCACCTCTGAGCGTGTGGCACAGTACCTAAACAGTGTCTAAACACGCATTTAAACAACTATTGCTCTAAGCAAAAAAAAAAAATAGAAAGTACAAACAAAAAAAAAAAAAAAATGTATTTCATGGCATTTAAATATCACCCATTGATAGCAATGTAATAAGATATAAATAAATAGACTAAAATACTGGTGATGTCATAGTAATACAGGAACTTTTGCTGCCCCTGATTTTGTGAAGATATGACAACGTTGGTTCCGAGTGTATCTGGAAATAAATGATTTGGTCACTTACCGGTAGTAGTGTCATGATGCTGTAAGGTCCAGGCAAGTAGTGAAGCTGGGGATATTTATACTGACTCTATGTACGTACAGCAAGGTACATGCCAGCACATGTGCAGCAGGGGAAATCCTCACTACTTCGTCATGTCACTCATCACCTTTTCACATACAATTTCACAAAATATAAGGCCGTCAGTTCTGTATGTGCCTCTAAAGCATTTTTTTTTTTTTGTTTCTTGTTTTCTTGCAGTAATTAGATTTTTTGCGATAAGAACAAGGTAGTCCTCTGTATTTTAGCATAAAAAAGGGATAATAACAAAACATGAATATAAAAAAAATAAAAAGAAAATGTCCACATTAGCCACTGACTAAACCTGGCTACCCTCACACTTATCCCTTCTCTCATCCAAACCATAAACATCACCCCCAAAATGAACCGTTAGGGCTTATTCACACCAGGGGCGGGAACGCATGCATAATCGCATTATGATTTCCCCACAAAAAACGTTCTGCCTTTTTGCAGACAAATGTGGCTACCATTAATTCTTAATGGCACCCCAACGTTTCTAGCAAATGCATGCGTGTTCACACTCCCCAAGATGGTACTGCAGTACCGTGCGTTTTGGTGGTGCGCAAATTTAAAAACCACACTGACACCCTTTTTTTCTGCGTTTCACGCACATAGGGCTGCCCAAAAAGTGTAACACGCGGGAACGAGCAAAAAAAGAGATCGGATGTACGTTATGGAGTGTACAAGCCCTTAAAGATCTAAACATTTTAGGCAGTTAGTACAATTAACTTCAATACCAACCTGTAATGCTAATTCATTTACAGGACGTTTTTTAAAATTCTCAGTTGATTGTTGTTTGACCGACAATTACTACTACGTCACCATTGCCTTCAGAGTAGTATTGCGCATGCACCGAATGACATTACAGGGATAAGAAAAAAAAAACTTTTAGTGAGATCTTGGGGAGAAATGTATTATTTTGCCAACAGAATTATCCAAAATAACTAATGCGCATCTAAACAAATGAGACGTAACAAATTATTAATAATAATAATAAAAAAAAATAATAATAAAAAGTTTTTATTATTTATTATTATTAATTTGTTAAGTTCCATTCGTTTAGATGCGGCATTCGTTATTTTTGGATAATTTCATATAATTCGGAGTAAAAAAAAAGAAATCCCTGATCACTCGCCCAGGATACTGAACTGCTCTGGTGACAGTATGTAAAAAAATATATATATATATGAAAAAAAAATAAACTGTGTAAAAAAAAAAGTGTTAGAAATAATTGATAACTTTGTGTAAAAAAAATATACATTTTCATTTTCTTTCCTAAAAACTTGTGGGGAAAAAATACATTTTCAAAAGACTCACTATGCCCTTCAGAAAATACCTTGGAGTGTTTGCTTTCCAAAATGGGGTCATTTTGAGGGAGTTTTCACTGACCTGGTGCTCCAGGTCCTCCAAAAATTAGATGTGTAATTTATGCCCCTGAAACAATTGAAGGTGCTCCTTGTATATTGGGGCCCTCTATGCATCAAGGCTGTGAACAAGTCTCACACATGTGTATCCCCATACTCAGAAGGCATAGACATAGCAGTCATAGAAGAATGTGTTTTGAGGTTTAATTATGCTGTGTGTGAGAAATAACTTTATAAAATGACATGTAGTGTATAAAAACACATTATAGTTTTTGACAATCCTTTATTTAAAAAATTAAAATAAATGTTCCCCAGTGTAGATCCTTTGTCAATTACAACGCCCGCCTCCACCACCGACCCCCCCCAAAAAAAAGTCCGCTCACGCCGAAGGCTCCCGTCGTCTGCCAGCTCTGCTGTCTGACATTTCCTAAATAACTAAAGGGCAGGGCCGCCCGGTAACGTCACTGGGTGATTTTTCTTTTTCAAATTTTTTAATTGCTGGCTATTGTTTTTTTTTTTTTTACTTTCAGCTGTCAGCCGGGAACCACCCCTTGGTGCTCCAGGACCTCCAAAAATGTCATAGGTATTAAGGAAATTAGATGCCTAATTTATGCCCCTTAAAGGCCTGAAGGCACTCCTTGGATTTTGGGCCCCTTTGTGTGGCTAGGCTGTGAAAAAGTCTCATGCATGTGGTATTGCCACACTCGGGAGGAGTAGCAGAATGTGTTTTGAGGTGTAATTCTAAGTATGCCTATACTGTGTGTAAGAAATAATTGATAACATTGTGTAAAAAAAAATACATTTTCATTTTCTTTCCTGCATTTTCCAAAAACTTGTGGGAAAAAATTACATTTTCAAAAGACTCACTATGCCTTTCCGAAAATACCTTGTGTGAAAGTGTTTGCTTTCCTAGATGGGGTCATTTTGAGAGCTGGGGTGCTCCAGGTCCTCCAAAAATGTGATGGATAGTCAGGAAATTAGATGTGTAATTTATGCCCCTTTATGCATCTAGGCTGTGAAAAAGTAGTAGGCATATCAGAATGTGTTTTGAGGTGTAATTATATGTATGCCTATGCTGTGTGTGAAAAATAACTTTATAAACTGACAACTTTGTGAAAATAAACAAACACATTTTATTAAAATTTCTTCATTTTCTAAAAAATTGTGACAAAAAATTACAACTTAAAAAACTCACCATGCCTCCTATTAAATATCTTGGACTTTCTACTTTTCAAAAAGGGGTTTCTGGGGAATATTTGCACTATCCCTGCATTTTAGGGCCTCAATAAATTAGATCGGCCGTCAGTACATCGTGATTGGTCAATTTTCAATATATATATATATATATAGATATATATATCTATATATATAGATATATATAGATATATATATCTATATATATAGATATATAGATATATAGATATATATATCTATATATATAGATATATAGATATATATATCTATATATATATATACCATAGTTTGTAGACTCTATAACTTTAACAAAGACTAAATAATATATACTGATTTGGGTTATGTTTACCAAAGAAATTTAGCAAAATACATTGTGGCCTAAATTTATGAAGAAATATTTATTTGCAAAATTTAATAAGAGATGCTAAGAAACCATTTTTTTTTCTCAAAATTTTCGGTACATTTTGGTAAATGCTGGCCAACATGAACTGAATATGTTTAATAAAAACTCATGATGAGTAATTACCAGGGTGGAAATGTAAAACCTGGACTGGATTTAAAAAAAAGGTTTTTTTAAAATCTTTATCACTTTTGAAAAGTATTTTTTTTATTAAACATAATCAGTTTTTTTTCTGCCAGCATTTACAAAATCTTGGACTACTTAAAACATTTTACCCTTTGAAAAAAACAAAAACAAAAAAAAAAATTTTTTTAATTTGCTTCTAGTAGTGTTTTAAATATGACCCATTAATTGTCAGTATGATGTAAACAAATAAACTAAAATACTGGTGATGTCAGTTGAATGGTCTTTCCTATGGGAAGTGCTCCAGGGAAGGGGGTTGCCACTACTTTTTCTCAACTGGTTGCAAGTCCTATATAGATGTCCTACTGCCTCAGTGAGGCTGGAAGGCGGCCTGTCTGCTTCTTTCCATCTTTACAGAGGTACTTGCCAGGGCTGCCCTCTTTCTCCGGCCTTATTTTCTATAGCCATAGAACCTGTGGGCGAGGCCCTTCACACTTCACCAGGGATTAAAGGCCTTCGGGTTAGTTGCCTGGAGGAGAGGGTTGCCTTCTATGCTGACAATCTCCTTTTATTCCTAAATGATCCAGGCCAGAACCTAGGTGTGCACCAGGTTCTGGACTCCTTCTTCTCATATGGGGCTGAAGGTAAACTGGACCAAGTCCCTGTTATTTCCCATTGACTCCAAGGCCTGATCTTCGGTCCTACCAGACCTACCATTACAATGGGTGGAGGAGTTCAGGTACCTGGGAGTGCAGGGCCTCCCGTAGGACTTCAGACTTTCTCCCCCTTAATATTTCTCCTGTACTCAATGACATTAGAATGTGGCTGAGGGCTTGGGAATCACTGCCATTGTCATTGCTTGGAAACATAAATCTAATAAAAGGAAATGTTTGCCTAATTTCATATATTTGTTTCGCCAGTCCCCAACTTGGTTCCCCAAATTTTTCATTAACCGCTTACACCAACTTTTCTCCTTGCTTCTATGGAGATCTCAGCCCTCCCCCCCCCCCCGAAGTATAAATTGATGACCTTAATGCATCCTTCTTCTCGTATTTCTTAGCCTTCCAGTTGGTTACTGCGTCTTGGTGGCTCTCCCCGGATCAATCCAATTTGGCGACCATGTTGGAGGCAGCAGTGGTCAATTCCTTAGAAGTTATGAGGTTTCCCCTGTTTAAAGGACCAAGAGCCCCCTATCAGTTGACTCCCTCCATGTCCACTACCATTAAAGCTTGGAGGGCAGCATTAACCTGTGAAAAATACCCCAGATATGCCTCTCACCTAATGCCCCGCTCTGGTTCCCCATCTGTATACATTACCTGACCCAGGGGCATGGACGAAATATAATAACTTGAAGCTCTTTCCTCAGCTAGTATCTGAATTTAATATCCCCGCCTCTTACAAGTTCCATTCTATGCAGCTTTTTCATGCCCTCAGCAGCCAGTTTCCATCCACATCTCTCCAAATGGTACAATCATCCCTTGAACAGGTACTCAGATTGGATTGCTTTGAGAAGCCCACCTCCCGTCTTTACACCACCCGATTATAACATCGTTGCCTGATTTGGAGTCCGAGAGAGCCTGGTGGCAGAGGGATGCTCAGCAGCAAGACAATGAGGACTGGGATGATATTTGGGACTTACCTTTCCGTGCTCCAGTTTCCCTCCATGACAGGCTCATACAATTAAAAAAAAAAAAAAAAACAACCCCCCTTCTATTCCCTTATGGAAACAATTGATCATGAACAATCTTCCATTATATAAAGACACATGTCAACAGGGATTGTCCAACTAAATATGATCGGGTTTGGTCAAAATGGTTGAAAGAACTTTCGACTGCTTAGTTATTCCAGTTACCTTTTAACGTCTAGGTTATTGTACTCATTTCAGTGTCTGCCTCTGAAGGGGCCATCCCTAGAGCTATACCATCTTTTAAAGCTTGTTAGAACTTTGTATGCTGTTCCCTATGACCCTTAAAAGTCTTTACCGCAACATCTCTTTTTTATGGCACCCAGGCTGTCACATTATAATCATACTGTATTGTCTGCTTTATTTTTTGGGTGACATTTTGTATAATCCAATTTCGTTTGTGTGGTCCTTTTTGTTGTTTTGTTTTTTTTGTTTCTTATGTCTGTTTATGTATGTTTGCCAATAGCCGATGACTAAACCTGGCTTGTACACATAAATGATATATATGAATTCCAGGAAGTAAATACTACATGAATCATCTGCCCTTACTCAAGATGGCTCCAATCAGAAATACTAGGCGGTGTCTTTCAAAGTGATTTCTCAGCAAAATAAAGCATTGAGACATGGATGGATGGAGGTTTGCTTTGAATATTAAAAATGAACTAAATAGCGTTTTTGGTTTGTGCTGCTCAGATGCAGTGTAGTTCCGCTTTAACTATCCCCTCATCTAAACCATAACCTCACACTTAAATTAACCCTTAAGCTGGCCATACATGGACAGAATTTTGAGCGAACACTCTTGGGAAAATTTGTACAAAAATCCTCAGAACATTGAATGTTTTTTAAAAGATTAAAGCAGAGCTACACTCAAAAGGGGAAGCTCCGCTTGTCTGTCTCCTTCTCCCACATTTGACACCTTTTTGGGGGGAGCGGGTACCCGGTTTTAACAGGTACCCGCTCCAACTTCTGGCTCATTTCTCCCCAGCTAATTGATCTGGAAGTTCGGCCCCCCTCCTACTTCCCCTGCAGCCGGCCCATTCGTAAAGCACAGCGCACTTTGCACATGCAGAGTGTGGAACCAGCTGTGAAGCTGTAGGGCTTCCCTTATTGGAGATGAAGGCAGCAGCACCTGATAGCCGACTGAAAAATCGGCTCGGGTGAAGACACCGCTGGATTTGTCGACAGGTAAGTGCCCTAATATTGAAAATCAGTAGCTACAGTATTTGTAGCTACTGACTTTTAATTTTTTTCTGAAGAAGCCTGGAGATCCTCTTTAACATTTGATTTTGGAATGAATAGACTTTATTGAACAAAAATCACGCATACTAATAGACAATCGTTTTTAGAAAAATTTTCAGTCTTGCTCCTTCAAATTTTCTTGTCACTGTGGCCAAAAACGAACAACGACTCGACTCACTAATTTTTTGCAGTAATTTGATCCCCCCCTCACACACACACAAAAAAAATGGGTATAGAAGAATAAACTAAATACAAAATAAAAGGAAAAAACAAATAAAAAAAAACTAACTACAGTGCCTTGAAAAAGTATTCATACCCCTTGAATATTTCCACATTTTGTCATGTTACAATCAATGTATTTTATTGGGATTTTATGTAATAGACTGTTGTGAAGTGGGAGGAAACTAATAAATGGTTTTCAAACTTTTTTACAAATAAATATCGGAAAAGTGTGGTGTACATTTGTATTCAACCCCCATTTTTCTGATACCCCTAACTAAAATCTAGTGGAACCAATTGTCTTCAGAAGTCACCTAATTAGTAAATAGAGTCCACCAGTGTGTAATTTAATCTCAGTATAAATACAGATGTTCTGTGAATCCCTCAGAGGTTTGCAAACCTACCAAGACATGTCTGTCCACCTAAACTGACAGGCCGGGCAAGGAGAGCATTCATCAGAGAAGCAGCCAAGAGGCCCATGGTAACTCTGGAGGAGCTGCAGAGATCCACAGCTCAGGTGGGAGAATCTGTCCACAGGACAACTATTAGTCGTGTACTCCACAAATCTGGCCTTTATGGAAGAGTGACAAGAAGAAAGCCATTGTTGAAAGAAATCCATAAGAAGTCCCGTTTGTAGTTTGTGAGAAGCCATGTGGGGGACACAGCAAACTTGTGGAAGAAGGTGCTCTGGTCAGATGAGACCAAAATTGAACTTTTTGGCCTTAAAGCAAAACGCTATAAGTGGTGGAAAACTAACACTGTAGATCACCCTGAACACACCATTCCCACCGTGAAACATTGTGGTGGCAGCATCATGTTGTGGGGATGCTTTTCTTCAGCAGAGACAGGGAAGCTGATCAGAGTTGATGGGAAAATGGATGAAGCCAAAGAACAGGGCAATCTTAGAAGAAAACCTGTTATGCCTCGTACACACGGTCGGAAATTCGGGCAGCAAAAGACCGATGAGAGCTTTTGGTCGGAAAATGCGACCGTGTGTATGCTCAATCAGACTTTTGCTGGCCGAATTCCAGCCAGCAAAAGATTGAGAGTAGGTTCTCAATTTTTCGGTCGAAAAAAGTTCCTATCCGAAAATGTGATCGCATGCTCGGAAGCATTGAACTTCATTTTCTCGGCTCGTCGTAGTGTTGTATGTCACCGCGCTCTTGATGGTTGAAAGTTCAGCGAACTTTTGTGTGACCGTGTGTATGCAAGCCAAGCTTGAGCGGAATTCCATCGGAAAACCCATCCAAGATTTTTCTGACGGAAAATCCGCTCGTGTGTACATGGCATTAGAGTCTGCAAAAAACTTGAGACTGGGGCTGAGGTTCACCTTCCAGCAGGACAACGACCCTAAACATACAGCCAGAGCTACAATGGAATGGTTTAGATCAAAGCATATTCATGTGTTAGAATGGCCCAGCCACAGTCCAGACCTAAATACCATTGAAAATCTGTGGAAAAACTTGAAAATTGCTGTTCACAGACGCTCTCCATCCAATCTGACAGAGCTTGAGATATTTTGCAAAGAAGAATGGGCAAAAATGTCACTCTCTAGATGTGCAAAGCTGGTAGAGACATCCCCCAAAAGACTTGCATCTGTAATTGCAGTGAAAGGCGGTTCTACAAAGTATTGACTCGGGGGGTGCAATACAAATGCCCCCTACACTTTTCACATATTTATTTGTAAAAAAAATTTGAGAACCATTTATCATTTTCCTTCTACGTCACAATTATGTGCCACTTTGTGTTGGTCTATCACATAAAATCCCAATAAAATACATTTATGTTTTTGGTTGTAACATGACAAAATGTGGAAAATTTCAAGGGGTATGAATACTTTTTCAAGGCACTGTATATTAAAATTGTTTAACTTAGCCAATGAATAAAACTAAACCTGGCTACCCCACACCTAACTCTTCTGTTATCTAAACCTGAACCTTACCCCGGGCGCGTTTCTGCGCTTTTTTCACACAATTGCTTATATAAAGCAGCTGATTCATTTCTTGGGCTGCCCCAGGTGTGAGAAAAGCGGAAAAGAAGTCTCTGATTCTTATACAAAAGCACAATGCACCATGCGGATTAGCCTGCAAAAAATGCGTGCATTCACAAATGCGCTCGGGTGCCATTAACAATTTGTATTTTGATAGAGCTTAATTTTAGAGGAATTGAATAGATGCTGTTTTTTTATTTTTATTTTATTATATAAGGGCTAGTACACACTATAAAAACTTCCTACAGATCTTTTCCGAATGTGTTTCTGTATGCCTGCTTTTGGTGCGGTTTATTTATGCATTCTTGTTGAATTTTTGATGCATTTACAGCAGCATTCCAGATGCTTTTTTTCTTCTTCTTTCCTATTGTTTTTTTTCACTGTACTGGAGTCCGGTGCATTTTTGATGTGTTTTTTTATGCCTGCAGGTTCATTTTTTAATGCATTTTACCGTGTTCCAGTTTTGTGCAGGAAAAATGCAGCATGTTCTACTATTTTTTCTGGAATTAGAACGCACTGGAACTGCAAGCACTGGTGTGAACTTCTGTATGCCATTGAAAACCATAAAACCTATTTTCTATGTGTTTTGGATGCAGAAAAAAAAACACTGGAACACATGTGGTGTGAACTAGCCCTGAAATCGGAAAGGAGAACTGACATATAAAAAAGTTGCGAACAGGCGGGCTTTTAATTGCAGAAGAGAAAAGCAAAGACTCATCTGTAAAATATCCTGCCTGTTTGCAATCCGTGCAGAATGTACACTGAAGTGCGTATGTGCAGCTCAGATTACATTCTGGTACACTGCCAATCGGATCTCCTGTGCATGTGCAGACACGCCACACTAAACTGGCAGAGGCCCGGCACCATTTCTGTGCATGTGTGAGATCCCACAAGCTGCCTCCTGTGATCTGCGATGTAGAAATCCCTGGTAGCAATTTGCAGGAACGTTTGCATGTTCACAAATGCTGCAAGGGATTGCGGATTGACCTGCTGTTTTTATGTGTACATGTGCACAAATGCCGCATGGGATTCTGGAGTGGCCAGCTGTTTTCCTGTGTGCATATGCACAAACGCTGCAGGGGATTCTGGAATGACCTGCTATTTTTTGCTGTATACATGTGCACAAACACTGCACGGGATTCTGCAATGACCTGATTTTTTTTTGTCTACATGTGCACAAATGCCGCACGGGATTCTGGAGTGGCCAGCTGTTTTCCTGTGTACATGTGCACAAATGCTGCAAGGGATTCTGGAATGACCTGCTTTTTTTTGCTGTTTAGATGTGCACAAACACTGCATGGGATTCTGGAGTGGCCAGCTGTTTTCCTGTGTACATGTGCACAAACACTGCATGGGATTCTGGAATTACCTGCTTTTTTTGTCTACATGTGCACAAATGCCGCACGGGATTCTGGATTGACCTGCTGTTTTCCTGTATACATGTGCACAAATGCTGCACAGGATTCTGGAGTGACCTGCTTTTTTTTTCTGTGTACATGTGCAAAAACACCGAATGGGATTCTGGATTGACCGGCTGTTTTCCTGTGTACATGTGCACAAACGCCGCACGGGAACCTCTGCTAACCCGTCCTTATGTACCACCTAATATCTCTATTCTGATGTGGAATATCTCTGAAATGATGTGAGATCTAACGTTAAAACCACTTGATCTTACCCGATTTAACGAATATCTATTAGCCTGAATGATTTTTGGCCAGAAAATTTGATAAGGGGGGGCCAGCCCGCCCCCCTCATTAATCACTTAATAAGTCTTTAATTATGTGATATCTAACATTAAAACCACTTGATCTTACCGGATCTAACAAATAGCTTTCAAAATAGCTAAGGCCCCTTTCACACTGGGGCGGTAGGGGGCGTCGGCGGTAAAACAGCGTTATTTTTAGCGCTGTTTTACTGCGGTATTCGCACTGCTATCGGCCGAAAAAGGGTTAAAACCACTCGTATAGTGCGGCTATAGCCGCGGTATTGCCACAGTATAGCCGTGCTGTCCCATTGATTTCAATGGGCAGGAGCGGTTTAGGAGCGGTGAATACACCGCTCCTTCACCACTCCAAAGATGCGGCTGACAGGAGATTTTTTCTTCTCCTGCCAGCGCACCGCTTCAGTGTGAAAGCCCTCGGGCTTTCACACTGAACAAACAGCGGAGGCTGTTTTGGGGCGGTTTGCAGGTGGTATTTTTAGCGCAATAACGCCTGCAAACTGCCCCAGTGTGAAAGGGGCCTAACTGTTTGGTCAATTTTTTGATAAGGGGGGGGCTGATGACTGGTTAGCCCCCCCAGCAAATAACTGTTAATATTGCTTCTTCTGTGTGAGATCTAACGCAAACAACGGTTGATCTAATCTGATCTAACAAAAATCTAACAAACTGCATAAGATTTTTTCAAAAATTTTGATGTGGGGGGGCTAACCCGGCAGAGGTACAGTAATAAAACCAAGCATTCATTCAATGACTTGTCTGCATTGAATGCTTCCGAAGCTCCGAAAGAATTCTACTGATTGTCCAGATCTAAGCAGAATTAACCCCTTCACCCCCAAACATTATATATATATATATATATATATATATATATATATATATATATATATATATATTTTAGCAGAGTCCCTAGAGAGTAAAATGGAGATGCGTTTTTTCCAAATAAATTGCATTTAAAATCCTGCTGCACAAATACTGTGAGACATACAATATTACAATGATAGCCATTTTATTCTCTAGGGTCTCTGCTAAAAAAAATATATAAAATATTTGGGGGTTCTAAGTAATTTTCTAGCAAAAAAAAACACTGATTTATATTTGTGAACAAAAAGTTGCAGAAAAGGCCTGGTGTGATGACTTGAGTTGTAGGCCTCAGTCACATGGAGTGTAGTAAAGCACACACCTGCGGAGGGCTGTACTTATCTGCACAGGTGTTCCATTCATCCCCATACAGGCAGTCCCATTGATGAGAGACAGCGGCTGCATGGACACGCATGTCCTGGAACGCAGACGGTGTGTTTTTGGGGTGAATGTCGGATTGGGAGCTGCGTCTGTGTCTGTGCAGCCACTGCTTCCCAATTGACATGAATGGGGCGTCCATGAACACCTGTGACTCCCCATGGGGGGGTAAATGCAGCCCTTCATTGGCGAATGCTTTGCTACAACGCATGTCAACGAGGCCTTCTGTTTTTTACAGACAGGCAGCAGTGCTTACTGCCTTCTGAAAAGTGATCCATGAAGGATTGTCTTTCAGAGTACGATATAACAGCAGCTGACAGGTGTTTTTTTTTTTTTTTGCTACTGAATGGAAATTTTACATAATTGGGACTACGCTGCAACCGCTGAGAGTCCAGCATTCGTCTTGTGGTTTGCATGTATCCTCATTGATATAATGGGCGAGTAGAATTGGCACGACTGCGGCATGTGTACAGCAGGGTCAGGGTGTAATGTCAGAATTCCGGTGGCAGCCAGGGGGTGGTACAACCACAGCTCAGCTGTCTGTTTATACTGTCCCCCTGGCAACCAGTGAGAAAGAGCGGTAGGAGGCAGACGCTGTATTTATTGTACTTCTCTCCTAAATCATCTCATAAATCATTACTCAGAACCCCCAAATAGTATATATAGAGAATGAAATGCCGGTTGTTGCAATTTATGTCACACGGTATTTGTGCAGGAATTTTTCAAAGACAATTTTTGGGGAAAAAAATACACTTTAATGAATTCTAATGCAAAAAAAAAGACAATATATAACACAATTCTTTGTTAAAATATAAAAGATGATGTTACGCAGAGTAAATAGATACCTAACATGTCACGTTTTAAAATTGCGCACACTCGTGGAATGGCACCAAACTACGGTACTTAAAACTCTCCATAGGCAACGCTTTAAAAATTTTACAGGTTATCAATTTAGAGTTACAGAGGAGGCCCAGTGCTAGAATTATTGCTCTTGCGCTGCATTCACTGTGATACCTCACATGTGTGGTGTGAACGTTGTTTACATACTTTACAACCTTCATATTTGTGCTCGCTTTTGTGTGCAAGCACGAGGGGACAGTGGCGCTTGAAATTTTTTTATTATTATTTATTTTATTTTTTACATTTTTACTCTGTCCTTTTAATTTTTTTTATCACTTGTGTTCCATTGTTGTGGAAGTGGTTGGTGGGGTGTTTTTGTGAAGATGGAGGACGGGGAGCACCAGAGAGTGGAATTATCATTGAGGGCGCATCCACAACCAGAAGTGGGGGGCAGCGCCTTCTGTTTTTACAAAGGTAATGAGGCGGTGTTGTGGTGAAATGTAGGTAGTGAGGCGGTGTTGTGGTGTTATGTAGGTAATGAGGTTGTGTTGTGGTGTTATGTAGGTAATGAGGTTGTGTTGTGGTGTACTGTAGGTAATGAGGCGGTGTTGTGGTGTTATGTAGGTAATGAGGCGGTGTTGTGGCGTTATGTAGGTAATGAGGCGGTGTTGTGGTGTTATGTAGGTAATGAGGTGGTGTTGTGGTGTTGATATGTAGGTAATGAGGTGGTGTTGTGGTGTTATGTAGGTAATGAGGCGGTGTTGTGGTGTTATGTAGGTAATGAGGAGGTGTTGTGGTGTTATGTAGGTAATGAGGTGGTGTTGTGGTGTTATGTAGGTAATGAGGTGGTGTTGTGGTGTTATGTAGGTAATGAGGAGGTGTTGTGGTGTTATGTAGGTAATGAGGTGGTGTTGTGGTGTTATGTAGGTAATGAGGTGGTGTTGTGGTGTTAATATGTAGGTAATGAGGCGGTGTTGTGGTGTTATGTAGGTAATGAGGCGGTGTTGTGCTGTTATGTAGGTAATGAGGTGGTGTTGTGGTGTTATGTAGGTAATGAGGTGGTGTTGTGGTGTTATGTAGGTAATGAGGTGGTGTTGTGGTGTTATGTAGGTAATGAGGTGGTGTTGTGGTGTTATGTAGGTAATGAGGCGGTGTTGTGGTGTTATGTAGGTAATGAGGTGGTGTTGTGGTGTTATGTAGGTAATGAGGAGGTGTTGTGGTGTTATGTAGGTAATGAGGCGGTGTTGTGGCGTTGTGTAGGTAATAAGGCGGTGTTGTGGCGTTATGTAGGTACATAGTTGCCAACATTGTAAAAAAAAAATGT
This sequence comes from Aquarana catesbeiana, assembly GCF_042186555.1. Lineage (NCBI taxonomy): Eukaryota > Metazoa > Chordata > Amphibia > Anura > Ranidae > Aquarana > Aquarana catesbeiana. The sequence goes on from NC_133327.1 coordinate 23,556,933, forward strand.
GGGACACTTTTGTGGCTGTAGGCAGAGCTGTACAATAATTAGGGGGCGGGGCATTCATTTGCAGGCGTGGCTTAGGGAAAATATAAATATACGACACGTCGAAAAATGGGCGTGGTTTGCGCATCATAATGGGCGTGGCTTAAATGGGCGTGGCTCAAGAGGGTGTGGTTAGAGTCTGAGATGAATGAGGGATGGAGAGGGAAAGGGGGAGAGGGGAATGACGGGACAGCAGCCCCAGATCCTACACAATAAAAATATGTGTATTGTAGAAAGTTTAACAATCAGCAGATAAAGATACTCCAAACACCTGGTGTTAGCACTTCAATCATCCCGGCACCATGGTTGTTATGGTGTCAGGATGATTGAAGTGCATTATTTCTATTATTACATTGTAATATAAAATGAAATCATTCAAATCACCATAATGCAGAATCAGTGGGATCCCTGAGCGTGTCACAAGCCACGTCGCCTGCCACCAGCCGTCCGTCCTTGCATCAGGTGCCCCCAGCAGAGTCCGTCATTGCATCAGGTGTCCCCAGCGGAGCCCCCCTTACATCAGATGTCCCCAGCGGAGCCCCCCCTCACACCAGGAGTCCCCAGCGGAGCCCCCCCTCATACCAGGTGCCCCCAGCGGAGCCCCCCTTACATCAGGTGTCCCCAGCGGAGCCCCCCCTCACATCAGGTGCCCCCAGCAGAGCCCCCCTTACATCAGGTGCCCCCAGCGGAGCCCCCCCTTACATCAGGTGTCCCCAGCGGAGCCCCCCCTTACATCAGGTGCCCCCAGCGGAGCCCCCCCTTACATCAGGTGTCCCCAGCGGAGCCCCCCCTTACATCAGGTGTCCCCGGCAGAGCCCCCCTCACATCAGGTGTCCCCGGCGGAGCTCCCCCTCACATCAGGTGTCCCCGGCGGAGCTCCCCCTCACATCAGGTGTCCCCGGCGGAGCCCCCCCTCACATCAGGTGTCCCTGGCAGAGCCCCCCCTCACATCAGGTGTCCCTGGCGGAGCCCCCCCTCACATCAGGTGTCCCCAGTGGAGCCCCCATTACATCAGGTGTGTCCCCAGTGGAGCCCTCCTTACATCAGGTGTCCCCAGTGGAGCTCCCCTTACATCAGGCGTGTCCCCAATGGAGCCCCCCTCACATCTGGTGTCCCCAGTGGAGCTCCCCTTACATTAGGTGTGTCCCCAGTGGAGCCCCCCTTACATCAGGTGTGTCCCCAGTGGAGCCCCCCTTACATCAGGTGTCCCCAGTGGAGCCCCCCCTCACATCAGGTGTCCCCAGTGGAGCTCCCCTTACATCAGGTGTGTCCCCAGTGGAGCCCCCCTTACATCAGGTGTGTCCCCAGTGGAGCCCCCCTTCCATCAGGTGTGTCCCCAGTGGAGCCCCCCTTACATCAGGTGTGTCCCCAGTGGAGCCCCCCTTACAAATTCCCACAGCGGGGCGCCCCCCCTCCCCTACCTCAGAGGTGCCCTAGTGTGTCCGCCGGTGTCTTGTCGAATACCGCATGGCTAGAACCCCCGCCCCTTTCCATAACAGACTGGCAGCGGGGCGGAGGGTAGGCAGCGACGGAGGAGCTCCGTCTAGCCCCCCCCCCAGCTGTCTTCCTGAGCTTCTTTAAGATGGCAGCCGGCGGAGACAATGTCTCCGCCGGCCGCAGACCTCTAGCGGCGGCGGCAGTGGGCGGCGGCGGGCGGCGGCGACGAAAATCGAGAACCGGATTTCTCTGGACATTTCCCGGGACACCAAAAATTCAGGAATGGAGTGTAAGTCCCGGGAATGTCCCGGGAAATCCAGGACAGTTGGCAACTATGTATGATGTCCTCCCATTCTTGGTGCATAGTGCATCGTTGATTGGTGCGCTGTGTCTCTCAGACACAGTGCATCACCGATCACGGTAAAGTGCTTATGTCGTAGACTCTTTACCATGTGATCAGCTGTGTCCAATCACAGTGTAAACAGGAAATGCCATTCCTCAGCAGGGACATCTGCAGGGACATTATTGGCATTCCTCAGCAGGGACATCTGCTCTGACAATCAGGGCACTGATCATCAGTGCTGCCTGTCAGTGCCCATCAGTGCCCCTCAGTGCTGCCTGTCAGTGCCCATCAATGCCATTCAGTGCTGCCTGTCAGTGCCCATCAGTGTCCCTCAGTGCTGCCTGTCAGTGCAGCCTCATCAGCACACATCAGTGAAGGAGAAAAAATATTTATTTACAACATTTTATAACAGAAATTAAGAAAACTTTTTTTTTTTTCTAAATTTCGGTCTTTTTTCATTTGTTTTGCAAAAAATAAAAAACTCCAGAGGTGATGAAATATCACCAAATGAAAGCTTTTTATTTGTGTGAACAAAAGATATAAATGTCATTTGGGTACAGTGTAGCATGACCGCGCATTTGTCATTCCAATTGTGACAGTGCTGAAAGCTGAAAATTGGCCTGGGCAGGAAAGGGGGAAAAAGTGCCCGGTACGCAAATGGTAAAGACTGGTGGGAACAGATTTTGGGAACATGTCTCTCATGCATTCTAAAAGTGGTGCAGAATGCACCAAAATCATGAACTCGTCTACAACTTCTACCTGAATTCAGTACATGCAGTGCCACTTTTAGCACGCATGTGGCGCACTTTCACAAAATCTGTCTGCGCCAGTTTCTCTGTCGGCCAAAAGAAAGTTGTTCTCAATTAGCTCCACTTTCATGATATATGAGGTGTAGGTTTTTGTTTTGTTTTTTGTATTTGGCGCATTCCGCACGCCATAATGTAAAAGTGGCGCATTTTAAAACAAACTGAATTTGGCGCAGGAGTTGCTGCGAGAACCAAAAGTGTCACAAATGCTACATGAACTGGACACCTTAAGGCCAAAAAGTCCCCCACTGCCCACTATGTGTATATGTTTGGGGCTGTGCACCCAAACGGATGCAGCGTCTTCAACCTGACATGAATGGGCATTATGTACACCTCATGTGAATGAGGCCTTTGTTTAGAAAACTATGAGCAGACATGAAATGTAGTGCAGAAAAGGCATCCAACGTTCCTTCTGTAATAAAATAAACCTCCTGCTCGCTGTCATCTTTTGCATGCGCAGTTTACATTCCCACACAGATCCTATGTGCCGGGGTAACCAAACTCCCATTCATGTGCGTGTGGTTGCTATTCTATACTGTACTTCCCTTCTCTCTGATTGGTGATTCCTCCGTAGAAACAGCTGGATTTATTCTGAATCTGTACAGGAGGATTGGGGATATTTTTGGTTGCTATGGGTTACAGCGAGACACCCACACTGATACCTGGGAGCGGATTGTGTATGGTGTACAGCACAATTGTCTATAGAAGAGATCAGATTGTTTTACAGTGTTTTTAAAAAATAATGGCGTAATTTCAATGGAGAGGGCGCTTTTCAGGTGTTTTTTTAGCACATCAAACCTGCTCCAAAGATGCTGCTTGCAGGAATATTTTTCACTGCACTGCCCCAGTGTGAAAGCATTAGTTGATTTGAATGGAAATTGGTTTTCGTGAGCTTTTCAGGTGCTTTTTTTTTTTTTTTTTTGCTTGCGTAAAAGCGCCTCAGTGTGAAATTTTCCACATTTTGTCATGTTACAACCAAAAACGTAAATGTATTTTATTGGGATTTTATGTGATAGACCAACGCAAAGTGGTACATAATTGTGAAGTGGAAGGAAAATGATAAATGGTTTTCAACATTTTTTACAAATAAATATGTGAAAAGTGTGGCGTGCATTTGTATTCAGCCCCCCTGAGTCAATACTTTGTAGAACCACCTTTAGCTGCAATTACAGCTGCAAGTCTTTTTGGGGATGTCTCTACCAGCTTTGCACATATAGAGAGTGACATTTTTGCCCATTCTTCTTTGCAAAATAGCTCAAGCTCTGTCAGATTGGATGGTGAGCGTCTGCGAACAGCAATTTTCAAGTCTTGTCACAGATTCTCAATTGGATTTAGGTCTGGACTTTGACTGGACCATTCTAACACATGACCTCCGCTATAATCTGTGATATAAAACAGCTCGTAATAAAGCTTGTGATAAAAAAGGAAACAACTGTGATTTCATACCGCCCTCAACACAAACATCAAATACAAAAACATATATCACTTATTTGGATCTACTCAGTTGTGGTGTACGGACATTGCACATATCATATTCATTTCATATTATATTAATTTCACAAAATGCATTGTATGAAATACAACAATAATTTCCCGGACAGTAGAGAACTGAGTGTCTCTGAGAAAGCTCCGGCCAGCGCTCGCCATTTTCCAAAGGACAAAGTCACCTCAGGGTTGTAGGAGGGAAAAAAATGGCGGGAACATTTTCTGTACCCAGATGGAGATACATACTGTAATAGGCTGTGTGCACTACCTGTCACCTCAGACATGTGACCTTCTATACATTTATAGTGAATTAATATTACAATATTGGTTATAAATGTAAAGAATTGTATAGGCAGTCCCCGAGTTACAAACGAACTAGGGACTGTAAGTTTGTTCTTAAGTAGAATTTGTTCGTAAGTCGGAACAGTACATTTTTTAAGTGTAACTCCAGCCAGGCGCTTCTGGCTGTGCAATGTGGGGTGTTCCGGGTGATTCTGGGCATGCAGTCCTGTATGTGGGGCGTGCAGTACAAGTAGTACTGCAGTGTTGTGTACCGTGTTCTGCAAGATGGCTATTCTGCGATTTCCGGTGTTCTGTCGATATGTGCCTGCTGTCGAAAAGTGCCCACGCATGCATTCTTCTACGGAGGGCACATATCGATAGAACACCGGGGCCAGCGTGGAGCACAAGCAGTGACGTCACGCCGCCTCCGTTCGTAAGCAGGAGTCGTTCGCAAGTCGGATGTTCGTAACTCGGGGACTGCCTGTACAGTGTTCACATAATATTATGTAAGCCCTGTATAATAATATTAATAATGATATATGGGGGGGGGGGTGGTAAAGCCTCTGTTAATCTACATGTTATATCCCGCCCCCATTGTGTATAGCTGGTTAGTGGGCATGGAGGAGGAGGGAGGGAGTGGGCTGTCATTAACCACTTTAGGACCGGGCCTATTTTTCAAACTTGTTTACAAGTTAAAATCAGTTTTGTTTTTTTACTAGAGAATTACTTAGAACCCCCAAACATTATATCATTTTTTCTAACACCCTAGAGAATAAAATAGCGGTCATTGTAATACTTTTTGTCACACCATATTTGCGCAGCGATCTTACAAGCGCACTTTTTTTTGGAAAAAAAATTAACTTTTTTTAATTAAAAAATAAGACAACAGTAAAGTTAGCCCAATTTTTTTTTAGATTGTGAAAGATAATGTTACGCCAAGTAAATTGATACCCAACATGTCACGCTTCAAAGTTGCACCCGCTCATGGAATGAGGACAAACATTTACCCTTAAAAATCTCCATAGGCGACGTTTAAAAAATTCTACAGTTTGCATGTTTTGAGTTACAGATGAGGTCGAGGGCTAGAATTATTTCTCTTGCTCCAACGTTCGTGGCGATACCTCACATGTGTGGTTTGAACAACGTTTTCATACTTACGTATGCGTTCGCTTCTGCGCGCGATCTCAGCGGGACGGGGCACGTTTAAAAATGTATTTATTTTTTTCTTATTTATTTTTACATTTTACACTGTTCTTTAAAAAAAAAAAATTGTGTTAATTTTATTCCTGATACTAAGGAATGTAAGCAACCTTTGTAATAGAAAAAAAGCATGACAGGACCTCCTAAATATGAGATCTGGGGTCAAAAAGACCTCAGATCTCATATTTACACAAAAATGCAATAAAAAATTTTTTTTTTAAATTAAATATCATTTTTTTTTTAAATGTTGCTTAAGAGCTATGCAATGGTATGGAGACAGGTGGGGGCCATCTTCCCCTCACCCATCTCCATTCCTAACAGGAGACAGGACACGATCGCCCTCCGCCGCTGCCAGCGGCTCCGGTAAATGGTGAAGGGCACTGGAGAGTGTTGAGGGGGGGCCCTCTCCCACCGCCGATTAAAAGTGATCTTGCGGTGAATCTGCCACAGAGACCGCTTTTGTCTGAAACCGGGCCGCCCGCTGAAGAAGACGATACTGGGGTTATGGTAGCTAGCTTCTGCCATAACAACGATATCAATCTTCAAACAGCCGACGTATAACGATGGCGGGTGAGGTCCAGAAGTGGATAACCACGGTGTATACACCCACATGGGTGACTCTATAGTCACATGGGTTGCTCAGATGTGATAGGGAGGAAATGCTCAGCATGGAAAAATCACTGAAAACTGAGCATGTGCAGAGTTGCCTCAACAGCTGCAAAATCCCTAGCTGAATTGGGTACATGAACAGAAGGGGGGGGGGATAGAGAGCAGCAGGATCAACCAGGTTTTTTGCAGACTATAGAAAACGAATCCCATAGTGACTGAGTGAGTATGAACAGCGTGTAATACACCATTTATTGATAGTTTCTTATGATGTGGGTTTAGTGACACTTTAAAGGCATTGTCCATTTGCATTTATTTTCATCAGTTCCATTTAAGAATAGTTTTGAATGCTTTTTGATGTTTGGGTCCACCAGCCTAAGCAAGCTCCTATGGTTGCCATTAAAACCATTATTTAAATACATGAGCTTTCTTAAAGCGGAAGTAAACCCATCCATAAAACAGTTTCATTTCCGGCACCAGCCAGAATGTAACACTCCCATTGGTTGTTCCCCCAACCAAACTGTCAAACCATCCAATGGCTGGTGTCATAACTGATCACATGTGCAGCATCATGGGTGTTGTAGATTAAACAGAGGTAAAGATGGCAGCTTTCTTGGCTGAAAAGGATTGGAGGGTTTACTTACACCTTATTTTATGATGCATTATGTGGGGGAGCTTGTTTTTAACTTTAGCCATGTTTTTTTTTTTTTAGCAAATGTGTGTTTTCTCATATGTTTTCTTGAATGAATGTACTTTGTATATGCTAGAAGGTCATGGTTACATATATGCTTACCGACCACTTTATTGGGTACACCTGTTCAATTGCTTGGCAACACAATTTGCTAATCAGCCAATCACATGGCAGCAACTGAGTGCATTTAGACATCTAGACGTGGTGAAGATGACTTGCTGAAGCTCAAACCGAGCATCAAAATGGGGAAGAAAGGGGATTTAAGTGGCTTTGAACGTGGCAAGGTTGTTGGTGTCAGACGGGTTGGTCTGAGTATTTCAAAAACTGCTGATCTACTGGGATTTTCACGCACAACCATCTCAAATGTTTACAGAGAATGGTCCGAAAAAGAGAAAATATCCAGCGAGTGGCAGTTGTGCTTTATTGATGTCAGAGGAGAATGGACAGACTACAGTGTACTCATCTTCTGATGGCTCCTTCCAGCAGGATAATGCACCATGTCACAAAGCTCCAATCATCTCACCACTGGACAATGAGGTCACTGTACTCCAATGGCCTCCACAGTCACCAGATCTCAATCCAATAGATCAACTTTGGGATGTGGTGGAATGGGAGATTTGTATAATGGATGTGCAGCTGAAAAATCTGCAGCAGCTGCATGATGCGATCATATCACCATGGACCAAAATCTCTGAGGACCTTGTTGAATCTATGCCACGAATAATTAAAGGCTAAGTTCACCTTTTTTTTTTTCTTCTAAATTCCAGCTCCCCTATGTACCATTATAGCATTCATGTACTTTTTTTGCAAAAATATCAAAGCTTTCCATAAATTCTACAGACACTTACCTTACTGTCCTCCACCCATGATTCCAAACGTTTCTATTGCTTCTGCCTTACTACCTTACAGACTGTAGGTCATGACACAGGAAGGAGTTGATCAGCTGACCTCATTAGCGCACACAGGATCAAACGTTTTGTAGCTCGTTTTTTCCTGTGACACGCATAGGGCAGCATGATTTTAACCACTTGAATACCGGGCACTTTTGCCTCTTCCCGCCCAGGACAATTTTCAGCTTTGCGCTGTCACACTTTGAATGACAATTGCGCGGTTATACAACACTGTACCCAAACAAAATTTTTATTATGTTGTTCCCACAAATAGAGCTTTCTTTTGGTGGTATTTGATCACCTCTGCGTTTGTTATTTTTTGCTAAACAAACTATAAAAACAAATTTTTTGAAAAAAAAAAGGTTTTTCTTCGTTTCGTTTAAAAAAAATTTTGTTTTCTCCTTCACTGACGGGCACTGATGAGGCTGCACTGATGGGCACTGATGAGGAGGCACTGATAAGGTGACACTGATAAGGTGAAACTGATGAGGATGCACTGATATGTAGAATTGATGGGCACTGATAGGCGGCACTGATATGCAGCACTGATGGGCACCAATAGGCGGCACTGATATGCAGCACTGATGGGCACTGATAGGCGGCACTGATATGCAGCACTGATGGGCACTGATAGGCGGCACTGATATGCAGCACTGATGGGCACCAATAGGCGGCACTGATATGCAGCACTGATGGGCACTGATAGGCAGCACTGATAGGTGACACTGATGGGCACTGACAGGCGGCTGTGATGGGCACTGACAGGTGGCACTGATTGGCAGATAGGCGGTACTGATTGGCACTGACAGGTGGCACTGATGGGCAGCACTGATGTTGAGGTACTGACAGGTTTAACTGCTGGGCACTGAGATGGGCACTGACTGGCACTGTGGTGGGCACTGATATGGGCACTGATTGGCACTTTGATGGGCACTGTGAGCTGTGTTTTTATGGGGCACTGACTGACAGCTTATGGGCACATTTTAAAAGGTGTTGTGGCACATCTGAGAGGGCTGTGCTGATTATCAGCACAGACCCCCCTCTGACAGGGAGAGCCGCTGATCGGCTCTCCCTGTCAGCACGAACCGAGAAATGCCGTTTACCGGCACTTCCTGGTTCATGCGATGATCAGCTGTGATTGGTCACAGCTGATCACATGGTAAGAAGCCTCTGACAGAGGCTTGTTATCACGATCGTAGATGCGGTGTGTCAGACTGACACGCCGCGCTGCGCGCCCCCTACGGGCGCGCGCCGGCATGTTATCCTGCTGGACATCATATGACTCCCAGTCAGGATATCAGAACCACTACCCCGCCATCATTCTGCATACGGCGGGCGGGAAGTGGTTAAATGGGCTGTGCTATATGTAGCTTATGGGAGCATTTGTGGGTTGCGTGACAAACAAATTACAACTTCAAAAATCTTACAATGCCTCTTACTAAATACATTGGACTGTCTGCTTTCCACAGAAGGGGTAATTTGGGGGATATTTATACTATATCTTGGTATTTCAGGGTCTGAATAAATGGGCAGTGTAAAGTACATCAGGCTTGATCAATTTTCAAATATATATATATATATATATATATATATATATATATATATATATATATATATGTATATATATACAGGACCATAGTTGGTAGACTCTATAACTTTCATACAGATTAAATATACACTTTGATTTGAGTTATTTTATTTACTTTTTTTACCAAAGAAATGTAGCAGGCTACATTATCACCGAAATTTATGAATAAAGATTATTTGTTTACAAAATTTTATCACAGAAAAAAAAAAGTTTTTTTTAAAGTTTTTGGTATTTAAAAAAAAAAAATATATATATATATACACGGTATATATATATATATATATATATATATATATATATATATATATATATATATACTGTGTTGATTAAATACCACCAAAAGAAAGCTCTACTTGTGTGAAAAAAAATTATATAAATTTGATTTTGGTACCGTATCGTATGACCGAGCAATTACCAGCTAAAGTAGTGCAGTGCTGAATAGCAAAAAATGGCCTGTCATGAGGGAGGTATTACCTTCCAGAGATCATTTAGCTAGTTATATAAAATAGACAGAAAAGAGAATGAATGTGTATTTATTTGTGTGCTGCTTTTTACTACAGCTCTCTTCTGCTACTAAAATAATATGTAAATTATGATCACTCCACTTAAAAAATATTACAATATATTTCTGGTGCCTGGTTAAAATGAAAATATTATTCACAAACGGGTCACTTCCACCAGCTCTCCAGAGCGAGGCTCTGCAACTTTTCTGTTGAACAAACAGTTAGGTCCAAAATGGACAATCCTAAAAAACAGTTTTCTTAGGTTTGCCACTACTTATATCAGCAAAATAGATTGTAGGAGTGGGAAAATATTCAATACAAAATAAAAAAACAATAAAATCTTCAATAATTCCATGAAAATTACATTTATTGCAATATACAATGCACATGCCAGGAAAGAAAACACGGTAAATTTCAAAGTCCTATAGTAGATGTCTGTACTGTTCATGGCATCTCTAAACATGTTCACTCTACATATGCCGAGACCAAGCAAAATAATAAGAAGGGCCAAAGCTATAATGGACAAAAGGAGAGGGTGAATAGTACACCATGAATTATGATATGACATTATCTTCTGTGGTTTATCAAATAAAGTATTACTACTTGAATTTCTAAAAAGCATCATAAAAGTGGGGAAAACACTCATGTGTGAGTATATTATAGACATCACCATAGAGGCAATGATCAGGTAGATGACCCTACTTGATATGATGTTAGATGTAAGAAAATGTAAGCAAATTATATTGTTAAGGGTGGAGATCTGGAAATAGAAGAATATGGAGAACTGGGTTCATACACTATATTGGAAAAGACAGAGGATTGCACAATTAATTTAATTGATGTATATCAAACTCTTCAGTGTAAAAAAAAGAAACATAATCAAACTGGGACACAGCATGTAGGGAGATCCTTAGTGAATGAACAGCATCGTGGAGGCCAAGGAACACACCACACAGGTGAGGAATAAAGTTGTGGAGAAGTTTAAAGCAGGGTTAGGTTATAAACAAATATCTCAAGCTTAGAACATCTCACAGAGTACTGTCCAATCCATCATCGGAAAATGGAAAGAGTATGGCACAACTGCAAACCTACCAAGACATGTCCATCCACCTAAACTGACAGGGGGGGCAAGGAGAGCATTAATCAGAGAAGCAGCGAAGAGGCCCCTGGTAACTGGAGGAGATGCAGAGATCCACAGCTCAGGTGGGAGAATCTGTCCACAGGACAACTATTAGTCGTGCACTCCACAAATCTGGCCTTTATAGAAGAGTGGCAAGAAGAAAGCCATTGTTGCAAGAAAGCCATAAGAATTCCTGTTTGCAGTTTGTGAGAAGTCATGTGGGGGACACAGCAAACATGTGGAAGAAGGTGCTCTGGTCAGATGAGACCAACATTTAACTTTTTGGGCCTAAAAGCAAAATGCTATGTGTGGTGGAAAATTAACACTGCACATCACCCTGAACACACCATCCCCACCATGAAACATGGTGGTGGCAGCATCATGTTGTGGGGATGCTTTTCTTTAGCAGGGACAGGGAAGCTGGTGAGAGTTGACGGAAAGATGGATGGAGCCAAATACAGGGCAATCTTAGAATAAAACCTGTTAAAGTCTGCAAAAGACTTGAGACTGAGGCGGAGGATCCCCTCCCAGCAGGACAACAACCCTAAACATACAGCCAGAACTACAATGGAATGGTTAGATCAAAGCATATTCATGTGTTAGAATGGCCCAGTCAAAGTCCAGACCTAAATCCAATTGAGAATCTGTGGCAAGACTAGAAAATTGCTGTTCACAGACGCTCTCCATCCAATCTGACAGAGCTTGAGCTATTTTGCAAAGAAGAATGGGCAAAAGACTTGCAGCTGTAATTGCAGCGAAAGGTGGTTCTACAAGTTATTGTTTCCGGGGGGCTGAATACAAATGCACGCCACACTTTTCACATATTTATTTGTAAAAAAAATTGTGAAAAACATTTATCATTTTCCTTCTACTTCACAATTATGTGCCACTTTGTGTTGGTCTATCCCAATAAAATACATTCACGTTTTTGGTTGCAACAAAACAAAATGTGGAAAATGTCAAGGGGTATGAATACTTTTTCAAGGCACTGTACAGATAAATGAAGGTGTATAGGTGTATTTTAAACGATAGAGACAGAATATCGACCATGATACAAATGTTATAAATTGAGGTGCAGTTCAGTGAGTAAAATAAATTTGATCCCCAAGCAAAACATGACTTAGTACTTGGTGGAGGAACCCTTGTTGGCAAGCACAGAGGTAAGATGTTTCTTGTAGTTGGTTACCAGGTTTGCTCACATCTCAGGAGGGATTTTGGTCCACTCTTCTTTATGGATCTTCTCCAAATCCTTAAGGTTTCTTGCTGTTGCTTGTCAGCTCAAAGTTTCATCTCCCTCCATAGATTTTCTATAGAATTAAGGTCTGCAGACTGGCTAGGCCACGCCATGACATTAATGTGCTTCTTCTTGAGCCACTCCTTTGTTGCCTTGGCAGTATGTTTTGGGTCATTGTCATGCTGGAAGACCCATCCACGACCCATCTTCAGTGGTCTGGCTGAGGGAAGAAGGTTGCATCCAAGATTTTACAATACATGGCCCCGTCCATTGGCCCCTCAATGCGGCAAAGTCGGCCTGAACTTTTAGCAGAGAGACAGCCCCAAAGCATATTTCGACCTCCGTGCTTGACTGTAGGGATGGTGTTCTTGGGGTAATAGTCAGCATTTTTCTTCCTCCAAACATGACGAGTCGAGTTAATGCCAAAGAGCTAAATTTTGGTCTCATCTGACCACAGCACTTTCTTCCAATCATTTAGATGTTCATTGAAAAACTTCCCATGGGACTGTACATGTGCCTTTTTGAGGAGGAGGACCTTGCGGGCGCTGCAGAATTTCAATCCACAGTGGCATATTGAAATGGTTTCTTTAGTGACTGTGGTCCCATCTGCCTTGAGATCATTCACAAGCTCCTCCTGTGTAATTCTGGGCTGATCCCTCACTTTTCTCATGATCATCCTTACCCCATGAGGCCAAATCCTGCATGGAGCTCCAGACCGAGGGCGATTGAGGGTTATTTTGTATTTCTTCCACATGCTGGAAGACCCATCCACGACACATCTTCCGTGTTCTGGCTGAGGGAAGAAGGTTATCATCCAAGATGACAATCGATGACAGTTGTCTCCTTCTCACCAAGTTTCTTGCTGATGATCTTGTAGCCCATTCCATTCTTGTGTCTTCAATCTTGTCCCTGACGTACTTTGACGGCTCCTTGGTCTTGCCCATGATGGTTAGGTTTGAATGGAAGATAGAGAGTCTGTGGACAGGTGTCTTTTAAGGGCTACTTTACACTTCCTTCAAAACATGGCTTTGGACACGCTTTGGTAAAGCTCTCTGAATGCCAGTCAAAGCTTATGTCACGAAATAAAATGGTTAGCTTACAGTCCTGTTTACACCTGCTTTTGTTTGGTGCTTCGATGAGGCTTCGGTGAAACTTCGATGAGGCTTCGGTGAAACTTCGATGAGGCTTCGTGGGGCTTTGATGAGGCTTCAGTGGGGCTTTGATGAGGCTTCCATGAGGCTTCAGTGGGGTCTCAAGCGAGCTTTGCCATAGACTTCTATGGAGGCTTTCAAGACGCTTTGAAGCACCACTGAAGCTACATGGGGTATAATTTTTGAAGCGAAACAAAGTAAAAGCAGGTGTAAACAGGGCTGTAAACTAACCATTTTATTTAGTGACAACGTTCAGAGATTTTTAACAAAGCCTGTCCAAAGCCTTGTTTTGAAGCAAGTGTAAACTAGCCTTTCATGTGTGTTGAAGCTGAAGCAAGTGTAAAGAGTTGTCGTTAGGAGCACCTTCTGAAATTGCCAGGACTAACCTGTGTACCACATGAGTACATACTGTAGCCAGTCTGTAGGAGCCAGAATTATTGTTGGTTGGTAGTAGGGATGAGCCGAACACCCCCCGGTTCGGTTCGCACCAGAACCTGCGAACGGACCGAAAATTCGCACGAACGTTAGAACCCCATTGACGTCTATGGGACTCGAACGTTCGAAATCAAAAGTGCTCATTTTAAAGGCTAATTTGCATGGTATTGTCCTAAAAAAGTGTTTGGGGACCCGGGTCCTACCCCAGGGGACATGTATCAATGCAAAAAAAACTTTTAAAAACGGCCGTTTTTTCGGGAGCAGTGATTTTAATGATGGTTAAAGTAAAAAAAAAAAAAGTGAAATATTCCTTTAAATATCGTACCTGGGGGGTGTCTATAGTATGCCTGTAAAGTGGCGCGTGTTTCCCGTGTTTAGAACAGTCCCTGCACCAAATGTCATTTTTAAAGGAAAAAATCTCATTTAAAACTGCTTGCGGGTTTAATGTAATGTCGGGTCCTGGCAATATGGATGAAAATCAGTGAGACAAATGGCATGGGTACCCCCCAGTCCATTACCAGGCCCTTTGGGTCTTGTATGGATATTAAGGGGAACCCCGCACCCAAATTAAAATAAGGAAAGGTGTGGGGCCACAAGGCTCTATATACTCTGAACAGCAGTATACAGGCGGTGCAAACAAGACAGGGACTGTAGGTTTGTTGATAAGTAGAATCTGTTTGTCATTTTGAAGGGGTACATTTTTAACGTGTTTAGCTCCAGCCAAAAAATCTTTTTTAAGCTTTTTGGAAAACATAGGGAAGGGTTATCACCCCAGTGACATTTGTTTTGCTGTCTTTCCTCCTCTTTAGAAGATTTCACCTCACTTTTTGTCCCAATGACAAATGTTTTTTGAAAATTTGGGGTTTTTTGTGGAACAAGGATTGGAAAGCATCAGTGGAAAGGAGAAATGTTTTTCCCATATTAACTCTTACAGGAGAGAATTTCCCTTCCTAGGGGTAGATTTCATCTCACTTCCTGTTGTCTCCTTCCGTTTGCAAGTAGGAGTCATTTGTAAGTTAGATGTTTGAAAGTAGGGGCCTGCCCTATATACTCAGCATAAATTTGGCCCTTAGGTGTTGTTGTGGCCACAACAACGTAAGCCCTCACAGGGCCCTGCTGTGAAATATTAGATCAAGAATTGTAATTACATGCCCCTGTCGAACAGGGGCAGAAAAACTGGGCCTTTGGTGGTGGTGGTGGTGGTGCTGGTGCCACAACACTGTAAGTCCTCACTCGCTCTTGGTGGGTGCAGAAATGGGCCCTGCTGTGAAATATTAGATCAAGAATTGTAATTACATGCCCCTGTCGAACAGGGGCAGAAAAATTGGGCCTTTGGTGGTGGTGGTGGTGCTGGTGCCACAACACTGCAACCCCTCACAGACACTCTAGTTGGAACGCAGGAACGAGCCCTGCTGCAAAGTATTGCATCAAAAATTGTAATTACACGCCCCTGTTAAACAGGGGCAGAAAAATTGGGCCTTAGGCACTGGTGCTGATGCCACAACACTGCAACCCCTCACAGACACTCTAGTTGGAACGCAGGAACGAGCCCTGCTGCAAAGTATTGCAGCAAAAATTGTAATCACACGCCCCTGTTAAACAGGGGTTGAAAAATTGTGCCTTAGGCATTGGTGGTGGCGCCCAGAACCAAAAATGTTCTTTCAAGCTATCAGCGTGATGATTGAGGAGGAAGAGGATAATTACTCAGGGATAGTCACTCAGCATCAGCATAGGCAGTCTTTGAAGGGATCTGAGATTTAAAAAAAAATTATTCGGTTACATCAGCATCAGGTGCTTGGTAGCTGGTGGTGATCCAAGACTGATTCATTTTTATGAAGGTCAGTCGATCGACCGAGTCGGTGGACAGACGCACCCTGTGATCGGTTACAAAGCCTCCAGCAGCACTGAATGTGCATTCCGAAAGAACGCTGGATGCAGGACAGGCCAGTAGCTCAATTGCATACTGTGCAAGCTCTGGCCAGTGATCCATCCTCAAAACCCAGTAACCCAGAGGATTTTCGGTGGGAAAGGTGTCCAAGTCTGATCTTGCCCCTAGGTATTCCTGCACCATGTAAAACAGACGCTGGCGATGGTTGCTGGAACCGATCATACCTTGGAGCTGCGGACCAAAAAATTGTCTGAACGCATCGGTCAGACGGCCACCTTCTCCACCGCTCCTTCTTTGACTGACCGAAGCCTCAGCAACACGTTGTCCAGAAACAGGAGTTTGTAACCTCCCAGTCTCTGGGAACGCGTTGCACAGACCTTTCTGCAAGGCCTCCCGAAGATGTTTCATCCTCTGCTCCCTCTGCGATGGCAAGATAAGGTCCGCAACCTTACCCTTGTAACGTGGATCAAGGAGGGTTGCCAGCCAGTATTGGTCCTTCTCCTTGATACCACGAATACGAGGATCCTTACGCAGGCTTTGCAGGATCAGGGAGGCCATGCAGCGTAGGTTTGCTGAGGCATTCGGTCCGGAGTCCTCTGGGTCACTAAGGACGACATGGTCCGCAGGCACCTCCTCCCAGCCACGTACAAGTCCATGTGTTTCTTGGGACTGATCCCTTAAAGACTGCTGCTGATGCTGAGTGCCAGGCTCCACCTCCATACTGACACAATCCTCCTCCTCCTCCTCGTCCTCTTCCTGTGTGATCGGCGGGCACGCAGGAACACTGTCTGTATAAAGGGGGCCTTGAGAGCTAAGGAAGTCCTCCTCTTCCTGCCTCTGTTCTGCCTCAAGTGCCCTGTCCATTATTCCACGCAGCGTGTGCTCCAACAGGTGGACAAGGGGGACAGTGTCACTGATGCATGCACTGTCACTGCTCACCATCCTCGTGGCCTCCTCAAATGGTGACAGGACAGTGCATGCATCCCTGATCATGGCCCACTGGCGTGGGGAAAAAAAAAACAAGCTCCCCTGACCCTGTCCTGGTGCCATAGCCGCACAGGTACTCATTGATGGCCCCCTGCTGCGTGTGCAGCCGCTGCAGCATGGCCAACGTTGAGTTCTACCTGGTGGGCATGTCACAGATTAGGCGGTTCTTGGGCAGGTTAAACTCCTTTTGGAGGTCCGTCAGCCGAGCACTGGCATTATATGACCGGCGGAAATGCACACAGACTTTCCTGGCCTGCCTCAGGACATCCTGTAAGCCCGGGTACCTGCCCAAGAACTGCTGCACCAAGTTAAGGACGTGAGCCAAACAGGGCACATGGGTCATTTGTCCCTGTCGGAGGGCAGAGAGGAGGTTGGTGCCATTGTCGCAAATCACCATTTCTGCCTTAAGTTGGCGTGGCGTCAACCACCTCTGAACCTGCCCCTGCAGAGCTGACAGAACCTCTGCCCCAGTGTGGCTCCTGTCCCCCAAGCACACCAGCTCATGCACCGCATGGCATCTTTTGGCCTGCGTACTTGCGTAGCCCCTTGAATGGCTACGGAGCACCGCTGGTTCCGAGGACAAAGCACAGGAAGAGGCCATGGAGGAAGAAGAAGAGGAGGGGGTGGAGGAGAGAGGTGTGTCACAATCATTAGCATTTTGGAGGCGTGGTGGTGGAACAACCTCCAACACTACTGCACCTTGTCCTGCATCCTTCCCAGCTGCCAGCAGAGTCACCCAATGCGCCGTGAAACTTAAGTAACGTCCCTGTCCATGCCTGCTGGACCATAAGTCAGCGGTAATATGCACCTTACCGCTGACCGCCCTGTCCAGCGAGGCATGGACATTGCCTTCCACATGCCGGTAGAGAGCCGGAATCGCCTTCCGTGAGAAAAAGTGGCGTTTAGGTACCTGCCACTGAGGAACCACACATTCCACAAACTCACGGAAGGGGGAAGAGTCTACCAACTGAAAAGGCAGCAGTTGAAGTGCTAGCAATTTTGCCAAGCTAGCATTCAACCGCTGCGCATGTGGATGGCTGGGAGCAAACTTCTTTCAGCGGTGCAGCAGCTGGGGCAGGGAAATTTGCCTGGTACAATCTGACGTCGGTGTACCAAAAGCAGATTGCCCACAAGTACTTGGCTGTGACACACCTAATTCTACACCTTCATTCCTCTCAGTGCAGGTCTCAGAGAGGACTGAAGGTATAGTGGGGTTGGAGATCTCAGCTGATGAGGAGCAAGGAGAGGTCCTCTTTGTTCTTTGGTGTGGGTCTTTTAGATACGCTTGCCAACGAACTGCATGGCAGGTCAACATATGTCTGGTCAAGCATGTGGTACCCAAGCGGGAGATGTTTTGGCCACGCGAGATACGCTTGAGACATATGTTGCAAATAGCAGCGGTGCGATCTGATGCACTCATCTCAAAAAAGGCCCACACCAAAGAACTTTTTGAATAACGCGCAGAGACTGCAGCGCCCTGCACATGTGGAGCTTTGGGGTGTGATGCAGTCAATGTGCTGCCCTTAGGCTGGCCCCTGGAGGGCATCCTGCCTCGTTGGTGATGTGCCGCCTCCTCCTCCTCCTCCTCTCTCCTATCAGGCACCCACGTTGAGTCAGTGACCTCATCATCCCCTCCCTCCTCATCACTGGAGCAAACCTGGCAGTATGCTGCAGCAGGGGGAGCATGACTGCCAGATTGCTGTCCTTCTTGGGCACCCCCTCTGTCTGCGCTCATGTTACTGCCTTCATCGAGCTCAGTATCATCATCAGAGCCTTCCAAACGCTGGGCATCCTCCTGGAGCATGTGCCCAACACTGTGGTCAAACAGTTCGAGGGACTCCTCAGGAGGACATGGTGGGGCTAGGGAAGGAGTCACTGATGACATTGAGCCGAGGGAAGAGGCCGCTGCTTTGCCAGACAAAGTACCCTGGGCATGGGTGAGAGAGGATGAGGAGGATGAGGACGGCTTGGTCATCCACTCGACCAAGTCTTCCGCATGTTGTGGCTCAACACGGCCAGCTGCCGAAAAAAAGCCCAAGCGTGTCCCACGGCCACATGCTGATGAGGATGCACCGTCTCCATGACCAGCACTAGACACAGAGCCTGCTTGCCCTCTCTTATTGGCTTGTGACTGTCTGCCTCTCCTTCTTGGCCTTCCAGACATACTAATGGCCTGTAGCTGCACTAAGCTGGGATATGTATATATATATATATATATATATATATATATATATATATATGTACTGATACTGCAGCTAGCAAAATCAACTGCCTGCCTGTAGTATGAGAACACCACTAACCTTCTACAGGTAGCTTTAGCTGAACACTGTGAGGTGGACGCACCCCACTAACTTGTAGGTTTAGCTGAACACTGTGAGGTGGACGCACCACACTAACTTGTAGGTTTAGCTGAACACTGTGAGGTGGACGCACCACACTAACTTGTAGGTTTAGCTGAACACTGTGAGGTGGACGCACCACACTAACTTGTAGGTTTAGCTGAACACTGTGAGCAGGACGCACCACACTAACTTGTAGGTTTAGCTGAACACTGTGAGCAGGACGCACTGCACTAACTGTAAATAGTCTAGCTGCCTGACTGTGGTACTAATAGGATCAAAAGAACACCAGTAATTTTCTTCAGGTAGCTGTATATACTGTAACAAGACAAGCCTGCCTGTCAGTAGGAAGATAACAGGAACGGATCTAGCTGAACACTGTGAGCAGGACGCACTGCACTAACTTGTAGGTTTAGCTGAACACTGTGAGCAGGACGCACCCCACTAACTTGTAGGTTTAGCTGAACACTGTGAGCAGGATGCACTGCACTAACTGTAAATAGTCTAGCTGCCTGACTGTGGTACTAATAGGATCAAAAGAACACCAGTAATTTTCTTCAGGTAGCTTTATATACTGTAACAAGACAAGCCTGCCTGTCAGTAGGAAGATAACAGGAACGGATCTAGCTAAACTGAATACAGTGTATATATATATATATGCAACACCTGGGATGCATATATATACACAATACACTGTAAGTGCAGCTAACTGACTGACTGTTCTGCCTAATCTATCTAACTCAAATCAAATGTCACTGTCTGTCTCTCTCTCTCTCTCAATGAACGCCGGAACACACACTACACAGGGCCGCCGTGCAGGCGCCCTTATATAGTGTGGGGCGTGTACTAAATCCCCTGAGCCATAATTGGCCAAAGCCTCCTTGGCTTTGGCCAATTACGGCTCTCTGTTCAGGCGGCGCTGTGATTGGCCAAGCATGCGGGTCATAGTTCATGCTTGGCCAATCATCAGCCAGCAATGCACTGCGATGCCGCAGTAAATTATGGGCCGTGACGCGCCACACGAATTTGGCGCGAACGGCCCATATTGTTCGCAATTCGACGAACGATCGAACAGCCGATGTTCGAGTCGAACATGGGTTCGACTCGAACACGAAGCTCATCCCTAGTTGGTAGGGGATCAAATACTTATTTTACTCACTGAACTGCAACTCAATTTATAACATTTATATCATGTGTTTTTCTGGATTTTTGGTTGATATTCTGTCTCTATCATTTAAAATATACCTGTGATAAAAATGGTAGACCCTTCATTTTTTTGTAAGTGGGCAAACTTACAAAATATGTATATATACTGTGGAGATGCGACCCTGTGTCACAGGGGCATGTGAGCAATCTATACCTGATTTTGGCAGGAATACTGATTGCACACCTGTGGGCTGGGTTTATATTGCTCAAAGGAAAGACAGCTTAGGCTTCACTTCCTGATTCCCTTACCGAAGATGGCAGCACCCGAGAGCCGAGGGAAAGATCGGCTTCGGATGCCGACATCGCGGGCGCCCTGGGCAGTTGAGGGTCCATATTTTAAAAGTCAGCAGCTGCAGTATTTGTAACTGCTGACTTTAAAAAAAAAAATTAGGCAGAACTCCACTTTAAGTGGGATAGCAGGCGCACGCGCCCCCGCTGCACTGCAGGGGTGCCGATGCTCGTGACCGGCGGTCGCGATGACTGCTGGCCACAAGAGGCAAAACAGGGACGTGTGTGTGTAAATACACACATCCCAGTTCTGTGAGGAGAGGAGAGGCAGATCTGTGGCTAGGAACCACGATCTGTCATCCCTTCTAGTCAAAGAAAAAATGGAGGGACTTTTTGGACTTTGTAGGCACAGTAATACCAATTCTTTTATAAAAAAAATAGTTTATTGAAAAATACATAATTATACATTAATTGTTAAAAAGACCACAAACATTGAGGTACAACAAATATTTCATATGATCGTTGCTATACAAAACCACCTCTACGTACATGGAACCTCGGATATATAAGGATAACTTATCCAAAAATGAGTAGATATCCAAGGGCGTGGCTGGACAGCAATTCGACAACAGATAGCTTCATATCAAAAAATGCTCTACATGTTTCGCGTGTCTAGACGCTTCTTCAGGAGCAGAATCAGCTGTGGCTAACAAATTAGATAAAATTAATGTAATTAACATACAATAATTGATAATAATAATTGAAGGTGAAAATATACAAATGGTGTGAATGGTTCAAAAGCCTCAAACAGCCCGACAGCGGAGGCGAGGGGTGGAAGGCCCAAAAGAAGGCGATGAAAAGACACCACGGGGGGCGTGCAAAATATGATATTATCGTATGAATGAAGAGGTAAGAGAAAAAAGACATCATAGGTAAAGATCCAATAGGAAAATGGACATACATGTATCTGAAGAAGGGGGAGGGGGGGGGGGCGAGGGAAAGGAGGGGGGGGGGGATGCTTGAGGATACTTACTATAATGTTTAAAAGTAAGAATGGAGAGTGTGCAAATGCATACCCTACATTAATAGAAACAACGGTGGAACGGAACTAGGTAGCATACGTAATCTATGGTCCAAAGTGAATGTTTATATTCACATTACCTAAGAAAAGATATATATATAGAGAGTATTTAATAGTCAATAATAAAGATGATCTAAGTAGCTCATCTATGGTTAGACACTCACCAGTATAACGAATTGTTTGGGATACTCTGTATACTGGATAGTATGAGGGTAGAGTAGAGGTCCTCTCCTTATTGGTGTATACACTTTTATACTTCAGGTAGACTATATCCCACTGCAAATACATTCGGGTTGAATGGTGTCGGATGATCCATATATACTGCTTAGGCTCCCTTTGGATCCCTTTTCACCCACGGACATCTGCTAACCAGCAGTGTCCATAGGATTATGCTCTACCCTCATACTATCCAGTATACAGAGTATCCCAAACAATTCGTTATACTGGTGAGTGTCTAACCATAGATGAGCTACTAAGAGCCCCTTCACACTGGGGCGGTTTGCAGGCACTATTGCGCTAATAATAGCGCCTGCAAACCGACCCGAAAGTGCCGCTGCTTGTATTCCTGTGTGAAAGCCCCGAGGGCTTTCACACCGGAGCGATGCGCTGGCAGGACGGTAAAAAAAGTCCTGCCAGCAGCATCTTCGGAGCGGTGAAGGAGCGGTGTGTATACCGCTCCTTTACCGCTCCTGCCCATTGAAATCAATGGGACAGCGCGGCTATACCGCCGGCAAAGCGCCTCTGCAGAGGCGCTTTGCGGTGGTATTTAACCCTTTCTCGGCCGCTAGCGGGGGGTAAAACCGCCCCGCTAGCGGCCGCATACCGACGGTAAAACGCCGCTAATAATAGCGGTGTTTTACCGCCGACGCTGTCCCCCGCCCCAGTGTGAAAGGGGTCTTAGATCATCTTTATTATTGACTATTAAATACTCTCTCTCTATATATCTTTTCTTAGGTAATGTGAATATATACATCTACTTTGCACTATAGATTACGTATGCTACCTAGTCCCGTTCCACCGTTGTTTCTATTAATGTAGGGTATGTATTTGCACACTCTCCATTCTTACTTTTAAACATTATAGTAAGTATCCTCAAGCACCCCCCCCCCCCTCCCCCTTCTTCAGATACATGTATGTCCATTTTCCTATTGGATCTTTACCTATGATGTCTTTTTTCTCTTACCTCTTCATTCATACGATAATATCATATTTTGCACGCCCCCCGTGGTGTCTTTTCATCGCCTTCTTTTGGGCCTTCCACCCCTCGCCTCCGCTGTCGGGCTGTTTGAGGCTTTTGAACCATTCACACCATTTGTATATTTTCACCTTCAATTATTATTATTAATTATTGTATGTTAATTACATTCATTTTATCTAATTTGTTAGCCACAGCTGATTCTGCTCCTGAAGAAGCGTCTAGACACGCGAAACATGTAGAGCATTTTTTGATATGAAGCTATCTGTTGTCGAATTGCTGTCCAGCCACGCCCTTGGATATCTACTCATTTTTGGATAAGTTATCCTTATATATCCGAGGTTCGATGTATGTAGAGGTGGTTTTGTATAGCAACGATCATATGAAATATTTGTTGTACCTCAATGTTTGTGGTCTTTTTAACAATTAATGTATAATTATGTATTTTTCAATAAACTATTTTTTTTTATAAAAGAATTGGTATTACTGTGCCTACAAAGTCCAAAAAGTCCCTCCATTTTTTCTTTGAATTATCATCTATAGGACGTGGCACTTTTATACTTTTCATGTATCCACAGTACCACTCTGTGTTATGATACATTTCTTTAGGAATCATCCCTTCTAGTCAGTCCCATCCCCCCACAGAACGCACACAGGGAACACAGTTAACCCCTTGATGGCCCCCTGTGTTAACCCCTTCCCTGCCAGTGACATTTACACAGTAATCAGTGCATTTTTATAATTGTCAATGGTTTCAAAAATGTGTCAAAAGTGTCCAATGTGTCTGCCACAATGTCGCAGTCACAATAAAAATCACAGATCACCGCCATTACTATTAAAAAAAAAAAAATAATAAAAATGCCATTAATCTATCCCATAGTTTGTATGCGCTATAACTTTTGCGCAAACCAATCAATATACGCTTATTGCAATTTTTATTACCAAAAATATATAGAAGAATACATAATCAGCCTAAACTAAGGAAAAAAATTACCATTTTTAAAAAAAATTGGGGATATTTATTATAGCAAAAAGTAGAAAATATTGTGTTTTTTTTCAAAATTGTCGCTCTTGTTTTTTGTTTATAGCGCAAAAAATAAAAACCGCAGAGGTGATCAAATACCACCAAAAGAAAGCTCTATTTGTGGGGAAAAAAGGACGTCAATTTTGTTTGGGTGCAATGTCGCACGACCGTGCAATTGTCAGTTATATCGACGCAGTGTCGTATCGCAAAAAAAAATGGCCCGGTCATTGAGCAGCCAAATCTTCCGGGGGCTGAAGTGGTTAAAAGTAGTGCATGTATTCTGGTGGGATTTGCAGTCCATTCAAAGTCAATCTGAAAAAACAAAACAAAAACCTGCTGCCACCTTGTGGATGAAAAGGAGTCATGCAGAGCCATTAACATTACCTTCTGTTACACTTGGCCCATGGGCACGCATTCCTTTACACTCAGAATCTCAGTTCTAAACGCTAAAGCCTGGTACACACGATTGGATTTTCATCGGACAAAGGGTAGGACTTTTGTCCGTAGGCCAGAAACTTGTCTCGCATATAAACGGCAAAGAATTGTCGGCCAACAAACACGAAAGAAACTACGTGTTTTTTTCAGCTCTTTAGCGCCACCCTTTGGGCAACTTCTGCTAATGCTGTTGATAAGGTTGGAAATAATAGGTTGGAGTTCTACTTAAGTTGTTTTTCATTTTTCTACATAATGTGTGCGTGTCAGTTGTAAGACGTAGCTTAAGTCTTTCCAGATGTGTAAGTCCGGCGTCATGTATGTTGAAATTATACTGCTTGTTACCTTATATGGAGATTTGCTCAAACTGATGCTTGTGTAACCAAGCCTTATAAAAAGCCCCAATAAAGAGCCGACAGGTTCAGTTGAGAGTACGGGACCTTTAAGGCTCGGATCTGATATACAGAAATCTATATTCTGTGTCTTATTTCTTTGATAGCTAAATTTGGCAAAGCAATATAAACTAGAAGCAGTTAAGTTGAAAACTGCACTTAACATTTCTGGCGCCCGGAAGTAGGGACACACCGATGACACTTCAAGAGGTGGATGAATTGGACTGACGGAACAAAAGGTCAGGCATTCCGGGAACCACAGATCAAAAAACCTGCGCAGGTAAGAAAAAGCTTTATTTTTCTTATATTCTGTGCTCCCCTGATTTGTGCCTATCCGTTCTGTCAGTTACGGTTCTCCTGGTTTTAAAACACCAGCCTCTGTAGTGGTGAGTCTAGAATTACTGCATATTGTGGTTTATATTGCTGGAATTATTTGTTGTTTGTTATTTGTCTGTCTTGTTGAGAAAGTGAATGAGCCTTGCCTAGGTTGGTATGAATTGAAAGAATATCATCCCAATGAGCAGTAGAATGCGTCCTTAACCTCGCAAGAGGACTTTGGGGGTCTGCCGCTTAAGTTTGATATTCAATTTAATTCATAAACCATAGACGGGTTGAAAGTATAAGCCCTGTCTGCTCCATAAAGCAGGGATAAGAGTGTATGAGAGGGATCCCAGATACAGGGGGAATGAGGTCTCCATAAGCCCGGAGATCTAGTCGGATACCTGGTCACTTAAAGGAATGCTTGTATATGTGTAGCTGCCATTCTGGTCATAATATTTGTGAGTTGGCTAGCATATAAAGTAATTCGATTTCAGAAATCTCATCCGGAGAGGTTTTTAGTATTCTGGCACCCTAGGAGGAAGGCAACGAGGAACTAGTGTAGCTTTTTTAGTATTTAGTACTGTACACTAAGTGTCCCACACGCTACCTAGGCACGGACTGTCAGAATGGGCCAGCAGAACACGAAACCCCGTCAGGGAATTGTGGTGCATTATACGGTGCCACAGATAATTAAGAACATCTATGGGAAAGATGAAGCATAGGACTTAAAGGATGTCCTTCGTAAATTTAAGGTGAAAGGAGCAGCGGGTTTAGACCTGGATGTATGGAGTGAAATAAAAAGGGACAGACAAGGAGAGGTGTTAGAGAAGCAATGGATGCGTCAGGTTCAATGCTTAATTAAGGTCTCAAATAGAGCAAAAGAAGAGGGGTGGAAATATAATTCAGATTGTGATGGTTGGGATATGAAAGACAGAAGAATAAAAAAAAAAAAAAATGTTGAAATTTTAAATAATCTTAGTTCAGCCATCCCACCCCCATATACTGACATAGTACGTAAACTACACAAGATATATCCTGAAATTGAGGGTAGAGGATGGGTTTTGTATAGCAAAGCCAGCTGCTTTCTGTAGATTTGTGACACAGTTAATGAATACACATGAAGCAACCTGGCAGGATGGGGAGGATTTATGCAGACATAAAATGACTCTGACCCTGTTTAACTAGTTTATGACTGACCTGCAGACCGAGCTGAGGGGGGATGGCAATTTAGAGACAGGAGGTCAGACACATAGACTCAAGGGCCCCTTTTATTGCTAGATTAGAAGCTTTCTCTCAGGCAAAACAACAGGAGAGAGGGTCAATATCACTCATGAAACAAATGCCAGGACAGACTGTATCAGAATTTTACTTATCTATGGAAAGTATGATGGCAGATGAGGGATTGGATTTGGCTCTGCCAGTCACGATCTGAGCCTTCAATAGACAGTTTATGGAAGGATTAATTCCACAGATAAGTGAAAGACTGAAAGCCTGCATACCACCCTTAATTTGTTGCGATTTTTGGCAGAAAAAGGTTGCAAGGTTAATAAGAAAAAGTTGCAAGTGTGTCAGAAAAAGTTATCTTTTTGGGACATTGTATATCACAGGGTACAAGACATCTCACTGAGGAGAGGGTTCAAGTGATAAAGGGAATGTTACCCCCACGGAATTTCAAACAATTGCGTATGTTTTTAGGTATTGTGTCATATTGTAGACAATGGATACCACATGCTAGAGCTTTGATGCAGCCATTATACGATTGTTTGAAAATTGTACCGTATATGCTTACAGAAGTAGCTTATGAGTCGTTTGTCACTTTGAAAAAGGTTGTTGATTTCTGCCCCGGCTATCGATATTCCAGATTACACCAAGATATTTTATTTGTACATTGCTGAAATCACTGGACACGCCACAGGTGTTTTGACACAGGCACATGTAAAACAAAGATCCGTTGCTTAATTTTCAGCAGCATTAGATCCAGTGTCCAGAGGTTCACCGTCCTGTGTACGGGCGATAGCAGCAGTGTCGATAATCCTAGATAAGTCATCAGAAATTGTTCTAGACAATCCAGTTGTAGTGCATACCACACATGAGATACATGCAATCTTGTCTCAGGTACAGCCCAAACACATTTCAATGGCTAGGCAACTGAGGTTACAGTGTACTTTACTTTTACCTCCAAATGTTACTTTTCAGCGCTGTACAACTTTAAATTTGGCTACCTTTTTGCCTCTTCAGTCACCAGATTTGGCAAGGGGGAATAATAGTGCTAATAAGGAAGAAGAAGAGGAAGAAAAAAAAAATTCTCGAGAACCTCTGATAAGAGAGGACATTCTAAAAACAATGGACTTTTTAGTTTTTTTGACTACTGATGAAATAATTTATCCATCAGATATGTTGCAGTTTTTATATATCATTTTTATGTGACAGGACATGTTTATTATATCAAGATGAGATATTTTTTACACATCATTTTTTACATTTATATATAGTGTATTTTCAGAGTTGAAAGGGTTAAACATCCCTACAATAGAGTCATTCTAGTTAGAAGGAACATCTGGTGATAATTAAGACAGAGTACATTTTTTTTTTTTTTTTCTTAAAGGTACATGTTACAGATACACCAATTTTAAATGCTGAGCACTCTTTGTACATAGATGGTAGTAGGTTTGCTGATGACAAGGGTAAATATCACACAGGGTATGCCGTAGTGACTGATACACAGGTGATTGACGCACAGCCCTTACCAGCCTACATGTCAGCACAAGAAGCAGAATTAAAAGCTTTAGAACAAGCCCTAGGATACTTAAAAGGACGAGAAGGGAATATTTACACTGACTCTGCCTACGTTTATGGTGTAGCGCACGATTATGGCCATATATGGAAGGTTAGAGGTTATCTGACAGCAGCAGGTACACCTGTAAAACATGGAGAAGGGATTAAGAGAGTTCTGAACAATTTTTAAAAGGTTAAACGAGTGGCAATCATGAAGATAGTGGCACACACGAGCGCAAAAACAATTGAGGCAAAAGGAAATGCATTTGCAGATTTGACTGCAAAACAGGCAGCTCTAGGGGAAGGAAGCCCTGAAACCTTAGCAGCGGTAGAGGTGAGTATCCCAGAACCAACATGGCAGCAGCTGAGTAAATTACAGGAGCAAGTAGGGGAGAGCGAGAAAGATAAGTGGGTCAGAATGGGAGCAGCACCAGACCTTGACAATGTATGGAGGGAAGGGGGCAAAGTATGCCTGCCTGCCTCTCTGTACCCAGCAATGGCAGCGGCAGTTCACCTACCCACACACGTCAGTTCCAATTCCATGTATAGGATTGTGAACCAAGGATGGCTCGCCCCTGGATTCAGTAGTACTGCAAGAAACTACTGTGCAGCCTGCCAAATCTGTCTCCTGAATAACCCAGGACAAAGAGTAAAAACCCCACGGAAACACCAGGTTCGGGCCCAATACCCCTTCCAGAGACTGCAAATTGACTACATACAAATGCCTAAGAGCGGCCCCTTTGAATTTGTCCTCGTGTGTATCGATTTATTCTCGGGTTGGCCCGAAAGTTATCCAGTAAAATAAGCTACAGCAAAAGTCACAGCCAAGAAACTGATTACTGAGTTAATACCTAGGTTTGGTCTTCCTGAAACTATAGAATCAGATAGGGGGACACACTTTACAGGAGAAATCATGCAGAATGTGATGACCATGTTAGGGGTTCAACAAAGTTTCCACACCCCTTATCATCCACAGAGTTCAGGATCAGTGGAAAAAGTAAATGGGACAATAAAGTTGAAAATACAAAAAGCTATGCAAGAGTTAAACAAGCCATGGCCAGAATGCCTGCCTTTGGCTTTGTTCTCTATAAGATACACTCCAACAGGGAAAACAGGATTATCCCCATATGAAATACTTTTTGGGAATGCACCTAGATTAGGTCTATACTTTCTACAGAGTATGCAATTGCAATGTGATAGTTTGACTGCATATGTGATACAATTACAACAACGTCTAACTAAGATCCACAAAAGTGTGTATTCTTCTCTTCCAGACCCTAACTCAATAGCAGGTACACATACACTGCTACCAGGAGATTATGTATATGTTAAGAAACACACCAGAAAGACATTGGAACCTAGATTTGAAGGTCCTTATCAAGTGCTTTTGACTACAGCCACTTCAGTGAAATTGGAAGGAAAAGCAGCCTGGATCCACGCATCACACTGCAAAAAGAGTCTTGAACCGAGAGAAACAGAATGAAGATTCTTCTATGATAATAATGCTTGAATGTTTTCAAATGTTTGTTTATACATGGACTCCGGGTATCAATGTAACAGTTCATGAAAATAGTACTGATCTTAGATGGGTAAATCAGGATAAGAGTATAACACAATATCATTACTACGAATGGTATTTTGTACTAGTAAGGAAATGGGAAGCACAACAGGAGGATATATACAATGGCAACATTATGGTTTCAATATAAAGATAGAGGACGCTCTACCCACCATCTTCGAATCCTTTGTATTAACTCCTATTCCTAGAGCTTGCATAAATGTTTCGGTATCAACAGAAAACAAAAATCAAATTTAATGTAACTTTTCCCCAGCTACCAGAATAATGGTATCGCCGAGAATGGTATGATACAGTTCTGGGAGCTGCAGGAACTGGAATGGGAATAATGAATGGGATACAGATGGAAATGATACAAAATAAGTGGAAATGTGCAGGAAGTCACATAGCTGATAGTTTAATAATTACAAGCAAATGGTTACCTACAACATTCGAAACACAAATTAGCTAGGTACAATTAACTAAATATCTCAATATTATGGTTAATCACACAGCACTAGCTAGTCTGAAGTTGTGGAAAGAAAATCAGGAGTTTATAAACATTACTCAATGTGCTTTTTCTACACTATCTTATCACATTCAAATCGCACTTGGATGAACTATTTCAAGGGTTTGAATTTAGAAAGTATATGGTTTGAAGTACCAGGAAAAGAAGTTGAATGTGAGGAAAGATGGTGTGCTGGAAGGTTTGATGTATACAAAGTGGAGGAGGTCCAGGTAATGTGTAAGTTAATAGTGATGCCACTCCTGATAGGAAAGGATCTACCTGAATTTTGGTATCCTGAGATTTATGGACACTATGTAGATACACAAAACATGACTCATGATCTAAGTTTATATGTGCTAAAACTAATAAGGGAATAGTCTGTGGAAGAAATTC
Source organism: Aquarana catesbeiana (assembly GCF_042186555.1). NCBI lineage: Eukaryota > Metazoa > Chordata > Amphibia > Anura > Ranidae > Aquarana > Aquarana catesbeiana. The sequence continues at coordinate 23,587,064 of NC_133327.1, forward strand.
TCCAGTCTATGAACTTTGCTTATTGAAACATCAATCTAACATATGTAAGTTTCAGAGATTACCAGCAGGTGTAGGAAACAGATTTATGGAGATAGGACCACAACATATTTGTTTAGTCACAAATGATCAGGAAACTATGGAAAGTTTAAATAAAACGGCCCCTTTTTCAGGATGCATAAAGAATGTTAAAATGCTTAAATGGCAAAATGACACTTTCCTTTTTGAACCAGATGCACATAGAATATTTAATCTAGAATGGACGGTAGATAATCTTACTGATACTACTCCTTTTATAATATCATTAGAGCTCTTACAGCAAATCTTAAATGAGTCAGAAATACTTAGAAAACACATAGAGACACAAGAACATACCCTTCAAAATAATCTAATATCTGCGGTTATAGATAAAGGGAAATTAATACATTTATCCTCACAAATAAGAGATAAAACAACACATCATTGGTATGATGTATTTGCTGGATGATCACCCACTGCTACGGCAATTTTTAATTGGATGCTCAATCCGATACTTAATCTAATTTTAGTTTTTGTACTGCTTACCGTGATAAACTGTTGCTTATATAGGAAGATTAAGGTATGAACAGATAGAATGGAAAGAGAAAGGTATTAGGAACTCCAATGACAAAAAGGGTAACTTGACATCACCCCTTTTCTATTCTCTTTGCTTATAAGATGCTGGTATGGATTTGAGGGATGAGGGTAAATAAAGAAGACTTATCCTCCTCTGACAACCCGCGGTCAGGGATAGTACTCTTTGAAGTATCGGCTATTCACTTGTTTGCAAGGACCCAGAATCGTGGAGGGGATGATGTCAAAGGGGGAAATTGATAAGGTTGGAAATAATAGGTTGGAGTTCTACTTAAGTTGTTTTTCATTTTTCTACATAATGTGTGCGTGTCAGTTGTAAGACGTAGCTTAAGTCTTTCCAGATGTGTAAGTCCAGCGTCATGTATGTTGAAATTATACTGCTTGTTACCTTATATGGAGATTTGCTCAAACTGATGCTTGTGTAACCAAGCCTTATAAAAAGCCCCAATAAAGAGCCGACAGGTTCAGTTGAGAGTACGGGACCTTTAAGGCTCGGATCTGATATACAGAAATCTATATTCTGTGTCTTATTTCTTTGATAGCTAAATTTGGCAAAGCAATATAAACTAGAAGCAGTTAAGTTGAAAACTGCACTTAACACTGTGCTGTGGTTAGCATTGCTTCCGAGCATGCGTGTTTGTACTTTGGAAGTTTTGTCCGAAAGACTTGTGTACACACGCGCGGATAACCCGACAACACACAATTGTTGGCGGACAATTTTAAAGCCTGCTATCCAACATTTTTTGGCGCAAAATCCGACAACAATTGTCCGATGGAGCGTACAAACGGTCGGGTTTTCCGACAACAGGCTTTCATCACACAATTCCCGTCGGATAATCCCGATCGTGTGTACGAGACTTAAGATATTCCTTACGTCCCACAAACACAGCACCAGATCTCCGACTGCACATGCGCTAGATCTGGTGCCACCTCATTGAAGGGGCCGGGTACAGGGCCAAGAAGACATCCAGCTTTCTATGACATACAAGAGATGACGGCAAGGAATAGGACCTGTAGTAGGAGAGAGGTGCAAGAGAAGATCACAGCATGGGGTCCGCAGGATAGAGAAGAACACCAAAGGTAACAGGCCCTTGGACCTGGACAGGTTCCTGCGATGCAGTAAAGCCGGCTACTCTGCATTATCCATTGCAATTATTGTTTATTGATTACATGGGCAGAATAGAGTAATACCATAAATGTTATTGCTAGATTGTAAGCTCTAAGGAGCAGGGCCCTCTGATTCCTCTTGCACCAAATTGTAATGTAACTGTAATGTCTGCCCTCATTGTGTTAAGCGCTGCGCAAACTGTTTGCGCTATATAATTCCTGTATAATGATAATAATAATACAGAGTAGAGAGTAGAGTACAGAGTATTGCATTGTTGGATTATTCCTATAATGTAAAGGCACTTGGGCCGCAGCACTGGCTCCCAATCCCCCAGGCAATTTGCGGGACAGCACTGTTTTTGTTTTGAGGATGAAGTTCCGCTTTTATTGGTGCAGCACAGTGGCTTAGCGGTTGGCACTTGCAGCACTGGGGTCCTTGGTTCAAATTCCAGCAAAAACACTATCTGCATGGAGTTTGTGTGTACTTCCTGTGCTTCCATG